>NW_015662167.1:1566193-1631893 GCF_001515625.1 Sinocyclocheilus rhinocerous | reverse complement strand
CTATCTACAATCTCAATTGGGAGTGTCAATGGTCCATTTGAGAGATAGGTGGCGGTAATGCACTTATAAGTCTGCGATCCGCCGTAAAGCAAGAAGAAGACGCCTCACGCGCCTGCTGTTGAGAACACGCTCAGGAGGACGCGCCGCCTCTCTGGACAGTTCGGACATTGCGTGAATCAGATGTAAAAAACGGTATAAATACTGTTCAGTTTCTTGCACAGACCGATCGTTTTGTGTCTTTACACATCAATGTATCGTCACGAGCCGCAGGGTTTAATTTGGTTTTGTTTGTGTATGGTTTTTTTTTACTCTCAAAGCCGTGATTCCCATTCACCTCCATTATAAGACTGACAGACTGCAACGGTTTGAGTTAAAAATCTTCGTTTGTGTTCTACTGAAGAAACAAAGTCACCTACATCTTGGATGCCCTGAGGGTAAGCAGATAAACATTACATTTTCATTTTTGGGTGAACTAGCCCTTTAAGCAATGCATAAATACATGATGCTGTTTTGTTCATAATTGTTTATGCAATTTACGAAATTATATTTGATTTTTATTAGTTAATTTAGATCTAATGCACGGTTTTTAAAGACAGTTATTTCCTTGAGTTGACAATTTAAATGCGCCTATTTAATCTGCATATAAAACTTTAGAAATTAGATATTTGTTTAATTTTTATTTTGTGTTTGATCGAACAAAAAATATTTGTTGTTTGTCTCAATACATTGGGTTAATTTAAAAATACAGTGGTTAAATGAAAAAAAAAATTCTATTGCTCTTTGTTTTAAAAAAGGTTATAAAAAATGTCAATAATTATCGATACCGAACGATATGAAACATTATATCGTTGATAAATTTTTTAGCTATATCGCCCAGCCCTAGGAGGCGCACATACTATATGTAGGCTACGGTTCATTCATCAACTGAAAACAGCATAGATTGAGATTTAAGAATCGACATTGGTTCATAAAAATGAGAATCTATTAAAATCGATATTTTTTTACCCAGCCCTAGCATGTTTTGTTTTTAGTGGCCTCTGCTGTCACTGCGGGGTGTGGTGGTGAACATGAAAAGTGAGGCGCAGTCTCTGTTCATTTGTTCTCTTCATAAATAAATAAATGCATAAGCCTATATGCTCGTCTTGTAGGTTCATTATTAGAAATGAAAATGTGAACAAAAATACAAGCAATTAAATGTGTTATTATAATTAAAATATGAAAATTAAAATGACGGGTAATAATAGATTAGGACGGAATTTTTATGACCCTGTCCATCAAAATGACGGACAATGTTAAAGTCTACGCAACTTCTGATTTGAACTCTGAATTGCGATTATTAATTACGATTATCACAATGTACATTGAATGATGTTTATACCATTGTTTGATGCAGCTGCATGCCGTATTTTTATATGAAAATAAACAAGCTGAAAACACTCTAACTGAAAAACCTTTAGTATTGCGATTAGAAATTTGATTAATTGTGCAGCCCTAATATATATTAGTAGGCTTAAGGTCTTTGGGGAAAGTAGCTTAAAGACCCCGAAACAACAAATTGCACTTGGTGGCAGGTATAATATATAGTAGACAAATATTATGTCATAATAATAAAATTCTTAATGCAATTAAAACTTACTTCAAAAATAAGTAGCCTACCAAATTAACATTTAAAACTTTTTTTACACTTTCTAAGAAAATGTCTTACTGTTCATACAGCCTCTGTCCACGCATGAAGATCTTAACCTCTATGTTGAAAGGAAATGTGCCATCATCCTTTCTGAATCTGTATAAGTATTGGGCGTCTTTAAACACGGGACACTTATCACACACTATAAAGATGAAAAGATGGTAAAGTATACAGTCTGTTTTCTCAAACATTAAGAGTGAAATAAATGGGTTCTAATATGAGCCAACAGAGAAGGAAAACAGACATGACCTTGTTGTATCACACGCTTTGTTATTTGGTGTACAGTAAATAATATTGTACCGTGATGAATGATATCATGGTCCATGAGGTGCTGCATGAGCTGGACTGCAGTCTCTCGATCAGGCACTTCTTTATGAGCAATCAGCCAGTCAATAAGCTCCTGAGCCACAAAACAATTCGGGTACGTTCGCAAATGGTGTCTGCGGTCTTTGATCAACTTGCTATCATGTAGTCGCAATCTTCAAAATCAAGATAGTTGTATTAGCAACCATTAGTATGGAAACATTAAGAATATTACCTACTGTATAACAGAATAATGTTTCAATATATAACAAATAATTAAATATTTTAAGTCTTGAAGTGTGGTGAAATTAACTTTGTTAATATAGCATAGCCTACCTTAGCTGTTCTCCGGCAATCATTACCTCAGCCTTTTGGTGTCTTGTCATCATTGTGCTTTGAATGTTTCCCAGTAGATCCATGGATGTTCTGTCAAGTCTCTGCTTCTGTGCACTTGTTTCCTTCACTTTATTGGTGCTTTTGTGTTTACTAAATATTCAGCAGACCGAGGCACCAGTTCTTCAATACTGTGAATGTTGTGTATACAAATATATTCCCTCTCTACATCCTTGTTACAAGCACTTTAAACATTGTTCCAGGTTTTTGGTGATGTTACAGCCAAGATTTTCCTGACAAAACATTTAAAGGTAGTTGCACTGATGCTGTCTTAATTGTTCATCTTTAAATGTAAAAATTACCTACCGTATCGGAAATTGGAAAACATATCAGCAGCTTCACATAATGGCCACATGGTGTCGGTAAAAGAGTTAACAGAGAAACATACAGTCATACCACATGAGATTTCGGAGGATCTTAGACTGAGATAATCACTTAGTTTCGGACTCGGGTCCAAATACCATCTTAACTTATATTGGCTCATCTTAAAATTGCTTCCGTTTAGAGATATATTTTAACTTTTGTTTTTACAGTATCACTTACCTTACATTACACTGTCTTGTTACAGTTACACGGTCTTGTTTCTGAGAATGTTTGCTGAGGGGAGAGAAGATAGGCTACTGTGTGTGTGTGTGTGTGTATATATATATATATATATATATATATATATATATATTCTATACAGATATATTATTCTCATAATTCTTAGATATTTACATTTTTCTAACTTTTTAATTTTTGTTATCCGTTATGTGCATTATAGTTCTTGATGTTGTATTTATGTTATTTAGTCAATTACTTAATGCTTATATTTAGTTAAAGCCTTCATTTTAGTGTCATGTGCTACCCTGATGGTCTTGTGTGGATGACACTGTGCTCTGACTTTATTATTGTTGGTCACAGTTGCTAGAGAGGCCAACTTTAAGTGATCATGTGGCCTTCCGTTGCACCACCTGTGAGTATCAGTGCATTTTACAGTGACATTCAGGTTTTAATAGCTCAGATTTATTGCTTGTTACTGTCAGTGATCGTCATGCTGTAAAGTATGTGCTGGCTATATTGTGATAGTAGCGTGTTAGTCTTTAATTTATGGACTGCTTATTTAAAAAAAAAAAGCCTATGTTACGATACTGAGAATCAAAATCAACCCTGACAAACTGAATATAAAATGTGTGGTAATTTGATTTTGTTTTATAAAGCCTTTTATTAATAGGTTCCCTTATCGTTAGGCTATACAAAATGCGACATTTTCTTTTGATTTGGAGTACTAAACGTAACTTGCACGTGTTTTGGTGAGAGTGACAGCTGTGTTAGGAAAGAGGGCGTGGCCTCGCTGCGCGGCTGCTTTTAAAGCTGCGTGATTTACGTTCTTTTCAACACAGCTACATCCTGCGCTGTTCTCCGAAAGACCATCTGAAACTAAAAAGCGACTTGCAAACTTTCTGTCGGCTAAGGCGTTTAGGAGGGTGGCTAAAAGAGCTGTCTGTCTTGACTTCCAGCTTGATTTTATAAGCGACGGAACCGCGTTTTCAGAACATTCATGCAACCTAAACCACAGTAACAAGTTGTTCACATCATCGAAACATCAGCAGAAATCATGACGGCGGAGCAGCATCAGCTGAATTTGGACTACGGTGACTTTGACATGAGGTTTGATGTGAAAAAGGAGGCTGCAGCTTTGGGACCGGACCGCTCTTTTATCCAGCAGTGCGGTGTACACGTGCCAGGCTCCGTGTCCAGCACACCCATGAGCACCCCATGCAGCTCCGTGCCTTCATCCCCGAGCTTCAGCCCAAGCGGACAGAGAAGCGGTGCTGAAGATCTCTACTGGACCCTGAGCACGGGAGCTTATCCGCAGCACGCAGATCCCCACTGCCTTGAACTGACACCCGAGGATGTCCGGGAAGCCTTAAGTGCCAATCTCATGCAGGCACACCCGTCTCAGCTCCACCAGGCAGAGATGGAGCATGGATACAGGAGCATCGGTCAGTTCCACGCACCAAACATGCATCAATACCATCAGCAGCAGTACACCGAACTTGGCCACAATCCCGACTTCGCGCACGGCAAAAGCGTGGATCAGTTAATGCAGCATCTCGACTGTGCACCTCAAGGCGCGACGCAGCTCAAGTCGCATAATATCCACCAGCAGACGCACCACAGACGCGGCGAGCGCGCGGAGAGCCGCTTCTCCGACCAGCAGCTGGTGTCCATGACTGTGCGCGAGCTCAACCGACACCTCCGCGGCATGAGCAAGGACGATATTATCCGGCTGAAGCAGAAACGCCGTACCTTGAAAAACCGCGGGTACGCTCAGTCGTGTCGACACAAACGCGTTCAGCAGAAACACGTACTGGAGAACGAGAAGACGAGCCTCGCGACGCAGGTGGAGCAGCTGAAGCACGAGCTCAATAGGCTGGTGCGCGAGAGGGACGCGTACAAACTCAAATGCGAGAGGCTAGTTGTCGGAATGAACTGCCAGAGTAATGGACCCTCTTGTGAAAATCCCTCATCGCCTGAATTTTTGCGATAGTTCTGCATATATTTAATGTTGATAAAGTTTCTCTTTAATAATATAAAAAAAACAGCTTAAGATTGTTTGCTGGTCTGACCAGCTGAAAGACCAGAAAACCATCTTAGACTTCTTTTAGGTGTTTTTGTCAGTAGAGGAGAACGTTTTAATTCTGTTATTTGGTATTTTATATTTTCACTCAACTTTATCTCTGACATGTCAAGCTGGTTTTGATAATGCATCTGTTATCTTCTAGTTTTCACAACAGTCTTCATCAGTCATCTCAGCTATGCGAATGACATTTGACCTTTTTGGCAATAGATGCATTGTGTTGGTATTTTTGTTTGTTTGAACATTTTGTATATCTTTAATTTGTTTCATTAATCAGTTGTATTTGTTCCTTGAAACTCTTCTGAAGAGTAGACGTTTGTGATTTGCATTTCTTTGTTACCTCCAGAATAAATTTTTGAAGAAAAAAAAAAAAGCATTCGGGTTCCCTTATTTTTCTTACACTTCTCGCAGAACGCAGTTCAAACTGTGTTTTTGCACGAAACTTACGTAGCACGGATGTTTTATATGTAACCCATCAACAGACTGACTTGAAATATCATGAGAACATAAAAAAAACCCAGTACACAGGTATGTCTACTCGCAGCAACCTTTGACCTTGCTTAACGGCTGTTTCCTGAGACAACTGTTTTTTTAATGACTCGAGAGACTCGGAGAAGAGCTGCACAGCACTGATTGTACCAAGGTGGAAATAAGTTTTGCCCTCACCTTAAGAGGAAATCAAAGGCCATCCTTCTTGAACTGTTTTTTGATTTCTCTTGAAACTACAAACTCCAGTAACACTGAAGGTTTTGCTGGAAAGGCCAGCCCATTATGACAAACTTTACGAGCAAAATGAGTAATCTACACTCGAAACCACAATGTTGGAACATTTGCACTTTGGTAATGAATCGAAAATGATTTAAATACGCAAACTTAGTCACGCAGGTAAATGAAAAAAGTAAAGCAGTGCGATACACTTTCACAGCACTGACATAAATAGATCTTCAAACACTGGTTGTTATTTTTGTTTTACACAACTCTCCTTTTCTCGGGATCCAAACAACATGTGTGGCAAAACAGCCTTTAACCCTCGACCTTGTTGTCAACTGCTCCTTAACAGTTAGCGCAAGACTGACCTCCTTGTAATGACGTGCCACCTGTGCAATACAGGGTCACAGGTGCAAAAGCAGGTTTTCACTAAGCAACAGCTTCATGATCTCTTTCTCATCCCAAAGTTAGCTTGTCATTCATGAGAATGATTTTTATGAAAGCATTGTATGGTCTGATCAATAAAAATTGGACTAATGTGCCATAAGACTTTAGAGATAAGCTCATTATTGACATTCATTCAGGTCCGTTTTCTGTACGTTTTCTGTGGATTTTTCACAGCACTTATCATTTCTCGGGTCCCGATTGACTCTATACAAAAGCATGTATTTTTTAAAATGTAGATAATCATTTGTATCATTGATCGGTGTTTTGTGCTGTTCTTGTAGTGAGAAAGACTCGGTGTACAGTGTTTTATCTCAGGAAAGCAGTGCTGTTGTAAAAGTCTGTAACAACCTCTCTTTGCACGTGAGATATTGTGGCCGTCCCCTCCTTCCCCCGCTCTGCCTTTGCCCGAGGGGGAGGGGACATTGAGTCAGCACTCTGCCCAAGGTGTCTGCTGCTCTGTGGCATCAGAGGGTCACTGAAACCAGAAGGACTGAGGCAGGAAGAGACCACGAACAAGCAAAAGCGCAAAAAGAGTTGGTATTAGACTAACAAAGGCTTTCAAATTCTGGTTGTAAAATGGTAGTTATGACTCTGTATGAGCTGGGTTTAAAGTATTTATTGTACACATAAATGCACACTGTTAATGTTTAGTATTAATTTGTCAACTTGCAAAGTTATATTCAAGTTTAAGAACTATAATTTGGCAGAAAAACTGTTTATTCTGTTTATTGATTATTATTATTATTATTATTATTACATTTATAAATTTATCATTTATAATTTATTAAGAATTTAATTTATTATTGTACTATTTTGCTGTTACAGTCATCTAATAAAATAAATACAATTATATTTATTTATTTATTTATTTTAAATATAATATACATTGTTTATTACATGTAATACCTTTACAATTGTTTATATTATTTATAATATAATACATTCATTTTAATATGTTTTATATTTATTACAATTATAAATTTGACATAATATATGCTACATTTATAATTTTAGATTATTAATAGTATAAAACAATAATGTAATAATATTAAATATAATTAATAATAATGAAAAATATTAATTATATTTAAATGGGCATTGCTTTTTTTTAAATGATCATTTATATGATTTCATTTTATTTATAATTGTATAAATGTATTAATTGTATTTAGAATTTTTAATATAATATACATTATATTTATTACATTCATACATTTAATGTAATATACAATTAGAATTTCATATGATATACAGTATATTATGATTGATAATAATATTAAATTACAATAGTGAATATATTGAATACTGTTTTATAACACCGATTAATTACATTAAAATGAGAATTAA
Source organism: Sinocyclocheilus rhinocerous (assembly GCF_001515625.1). NCBI lineage: Eukaryota > Metazoa > Chordata > Actinopteri > Cypriniformes > Cyprinidae > Sinocyclocheilus > Sinocyclocheilus rhinocerous. Next base: position 1,624,385 of record NW_015662167.1, on the reverse strand, counting down.
ATTTGCACCATTTAGAATATTTAAATTTGAAATAAAAAAAAAAACATTTAGCATTTATAATTTTAATTTCATTTTCATATCATTTTATTTATAATTGTGTAATGATATTTATTTCATTTATAATTTTAATATAATATACATTATATATATGAATGCAATATACATTTATAATTTATTTATGATTGTATAATTATTAAAATCATGCATTTAGTAAAGTTTATCAATGATATCAAAACAAGATCTATTTTGTGCCATGTAGAACATTTAGAATTTTACCATTTTAAAACTTTCATACATACAACGGCTGTCTGTAGTTATGGTATAAAAACAAGAGCAAGTTAAGTTCAGTTAAACCACTAAATAGTCTCTGGCCGAACATTGAGTCAAAAGTGCCTGATCTCTCAAGCAGAACTTGGCTGGTCAGAACTGGTCTGTTCCTGCTTTCTGGCTGTTTTGTAGTGTGGATAATACCAATGTCCTCTATCTCTCTCACCCTTCACGTGAACAGCAGCAGCCGTGTGGCAGTGAGGATGGATGGGGATATATGGGGCTTCCTCTTTCACTTCCTAAATAGGGGTCTGGTCAAGTGACTTTGTTCGAGAGTGAGGGGAGATGAAGTGAAGGAATGCAATGCGGCGGTGGGGTTGGTGGTTTCCGCTCAGGATGTCCACTTGTTTCTGCGTTTGGAGCCATGACAGCTAGTGGGGTTGTGATTCATTGTGATTTACGGTTTCACAAGCAGTTTAAATCAGTGAATTTTTGTAAGTTCTGGACTAATTTTGCTATGTAGTGACAGTAATGTGGTGCAGCAATCTAATGCATTGAAGCCAAACTTGTAGATTAAAGGGAGAATTCATCCAAAAATAAAAATGATATTATGCTCACCTCATGTTCGTTCCAAACCTGTTATAAAGTAAGTCATACATGTTTGAAATGACATGAGGGTGAGTAAATGATGAAAGAATTTTCATTTTTAGGAACTATCACTATATCTTGAGTTTTTTTTTTTTATTGCATACTTACAAATAAGTTTTGCAAAAGTGGAAGCTTAGGTGCTTAGGAACTTTACAAACAAGTCTCTTGTGCATTGTTTTTAGAAGAAAACCTCAGCTAAGCAGATGCTTGCTGGTCTCTTGTGCGTCAGAACTGATGACAGCACTTCATGAGCACACAACATACACATGACCCACTGAGGAGAATTCAGGCTTCCTCCCACACTGTCACTTCCTTCTCCCTCCCAGACCTCTGCCACTGATACACTTGCCTTTTAGCCTGGCTAAAGTACAGGATTAAACCGGCCGTAAAAACTCTGTGGGTCACGCTTTTGTCAAAGCTTCATGTGCAGTCTTTTATTTTTAACACCACAAACTTAAAGGCTGAACATTTCATGAGCACTGAGTTGACAAAAATCGTAAGCCTGGAGCCGCAAAGGCTACATCCTGAATATTTCACCTAGCCAACTCAGGATACAAGGATGCACTCGTAAAAATAAAGATTCTTATGGCATTGATGGTTCCATGAAGAACCTTTAATATCCATGGAATCTTTTCATTCCACAAAAGGTTCTTTATAGTGGAAAAGGTTTTTAAAATGTTCTTCACACTAAGAAAATAATGTTTTTTGTTTTGTTGTTTTGATTTGTTTTTTTATTTTGTTTTGCTTTGTTTTGTTGTGTTGTTTTGATTTGTTTTTTTGTTTTGTTTTGCTTTGTTTTGTTTTGATTTGTTTTTTGTTGTTTTGTTTTGCTTTGCTTTGCTTTGCTTTGTTTTTTGTTTTTGTTTTGTTTTGATTAGTTTTTAGTTTTTTTGTTTTGAAAATGGTTAGCTGAAAACCCCTTTTTGAAACTTTATTTTTAAGAGTGTACAGCAAGAAAGCATGTACATCTGAATAAGATTAATTTCTAAACCTGGAAACAAACTAGATGGTAGAAGTAAAGGTATCGTTTTTAGATTTACAGTGCTTTCCTGGCAGTTGTACATCTGTCTACATTTACATAGATAAAGTAGAATTAAAATAGAATAGAAAGTGTTAGAGTTAGAGGGTCAAAATAAAGGTGGAACAGATGTGTTTTTAGTCATTTCTTGAAGATGGTTAAGGATTGATTTGGGCAGGTCTAACAGTTAAGATTACCCAATCAGCTAAAAAAAGCATCATGTTCAATGGAATTAAATATAAATGTTTTTCACTGAACACAGACTTTCACCATGCTTTCATCTTAATATAGTTTAGGTGGGGTCAAATGTAGCAGACAACATGGAGTAATTCATAGTGTAATGGAGTAAATGACAGTGGTGGTTCCTCATATGCAACAAAGCAAACGGGTTGATATGTGCCTAACAGATATAGCAGCAATCTTCTCTAATGTATTGTTTAAAACTACCACACACCAAGTGTGCAGTCCAGAATGTCATAAATGTTTCTAAAAATGTTAAATGAATAAATCATAATGATCTCACAACAAAATGTGAAATTGGACAGGGATGAAGGAAATCCTGCTTTTGACGTAACTCATGCTGTGACACATATTTTAGAATCATTGATCATTCATTTTAATTTTAGTTCGTTTTGGTAATTCTGTTTTTGTCATTTTTAGAATTTTTTGTCTGTATAGCTTTTATCAAGTTTTAGTTCATTTAGTTTTAGTACATTTAGTACCTCAACTTAAATAAACAGAAATGAGAAATTTTGAATTTGTAAATAGCTGAAATAAAATAAGTTTAGGTTTTTATTTTATCTTATTTCAGGTAAAGTTTATTTTATTTCAAGTGATGAATTTTAATATCCCTGCAAATAACAAATCATGTCAACGTTTGTCCTTTTGTCTCCTTAATATCAAGGATGACATAACATCAAAGTCTGAGTAAAGAAATTATCAGACAAAGTGTTTGTTTTGAAGAGCACAAAACATTTCACGCCTCCAGCTGTGTTTTACCGCTCGTGTATGTCTCTGCTGATCTTGAAACCAGCTCGTATAGCGTAACAGGACCATGATGGCGAAAGAACGTGCGGGGGACAGAGAAGATGAGCTTTCCCACAGGTGGCAAATAGGGATCAGGCTTCAAAAGGTGTTATCAGGCCTCGCCATCTCATGTCGAGCTTGCTTGTCAGCACTTTCTCCACCAAGGGCATTTGACACTCTCACTCTATATGTGCATCAACAGAATGAGGAAGTAATGTGTTAATTTGAGGTGACATTTCACAGCAGCAACTGCACCACAAACATTCATCTGCATTAGTGTTTCTCGTAAGGACACTGCGTTATGTATACTTATTTTGTAATAGATATCACAATACACACAATCAAAAAATCTTAACAAATCTGATTTTGTAGATGAGTGTTTCTTTAACTACAGGCTAATTTCTTTTCTGTTTTGTTATATGAAGGTCATATTAAAACTCCCTTGGAAACATTTTTTACCATGCCTTTAATAATTTTGCTACTTTCTAAATACATGTTATGTATATTTAAAAAAAAAAACTATGAAAATCTAAACATTTAGTAAAATAAATGAACAACTTAAAAATATTTATTGTGTAAAAATTCTTTGTATAGATTTAGTCTACTTAAATTTTGAATTATTCCTATGATAACTAACACTTTTGGCCCTTTTTTTCGGCATTAAGTGTACTTGGTCAGTAATAAGTAGGCTTGAGATGATATAAAATCTGAAAAAAAAAGGAAAAATCAAGGCAAATCTAACGACAATATTTTTAGTTATTTTATTGTCATTTCCAATCATGATCATTTCAATTAAGTTATTTTTTTAGTGCAGAAAGTCTGATATTATTTAATTGAATTATTTAATATTATTTAATTGTTTATAATGTGATTTCCACCACAGGATGCTTTCAAACACAATGCATACACTACTGTTCAAACGTTTGTGGTATGGAAGATTTTTTTTAATGCTTTTAATGGAAATACAGGAAACCAGAATTATTGTGAAATATTATTGCAATTTAAAGCTTTCTATTTGCATATATTTTAAGATGTAATTTATTTCTGTGATGGCAAAGCTGAATTTTTCAGCAGTCATTACTCAGTGTCTTTGTTCTAATATGAAATTAGAAGTTCTAATATTATTGAACAGTGTTGGAAAAAGTTGCTTTATACTTTTGTGGACACTGATACATTTCTCAGAATGTTTTGATGAGTTCAAAAGAACAGCATTTATTTGAAATCTAAATGATTTTGTAGCAGTCTAAAAGTATTTACTGTGACTTTTGAAAAATTGAATGCATCCTTGCTTTATAAACATTATAATTTCTTTGAAAAATGTATATCCACTCTTGGTAAAAGAAATGAAATGTGTGCAGACTAAAAACCAAAAGTGCAGTAGTTGAAGAAACACCCTGAGAAACGGACAAGTGCTCTGTGTCCAGTCATACAGAGTGTTTCTCCTCTTAAATTCTTCCTTGCTCTCTGACCTTGTTTTCATGCCTGGTGGAAAGGTGAAGAAACCCACCTTCCCACAGGAGTCAAGTGAGAGGTGAATCTGGCATAAAATGACAAGCAGTTTTATCTGTTTATCCATCAGCAACTCAACTGTATGTCCAAACCAAAAGGCCGGTTGTACAATACAATGAGACAGCTTTTGAAATCTATCGGCATGGAACTTCTTAAAGATGACATGCACTCATAGCACTTCGTATTTATGGTCAGCCAGTGAAAACCTCTGTAAAACAGGACTGTGTCTGTGTGTGAGTGTGAAGACAGACACCATGATGAAAAAGCAGACCCATTTAATTGTAACTGCTGGTAGTTTTACTACCAAATTCATGCAAATATCCATCTCGCTGCATGTGCAGTGTAAACAAGCATTTAGTGCTTGGAGACAGAGAAAGAAACACAAGTATGGGAAAAGATCCACTCTGTCACCTCCACAACAAACTGTGATACTGAGAACAGTAGCGTGCCACTCCCTGCTGTCAAGCCACCATAAAGAAGAAGTGTATAAATACAGCCGATAAACAAAGCACTGAGTCTGCAGAAAGACTTTTTGTGGTGTGAGAAAACTGCATGTTTGTCAGTCACAGGATTAGGACTGTCTGTTGCTGTATACATAATAACTCGTCCTGATGATCTGACAGAAATCAAATTAAAACTAAAAAATAAATAAATAAATACACAGATACACAGCTTTGCTAACGATTTTATCTAAGCATTCATAATGAGTCATTAATCATTACAATAGTACTTGATGTTGGCCAACAGGATGTTCCATTAAAGTTGTTTCTTAATGTGTGATTCAGCTCAATACTTTCAAGGTTTATGTATTAGTAATATGTTGGCCTATTCAATTTAAGTAAACAGCAATATACTTTTGGTTGTTCAATATATTGCATAAGAGACCAGAATAATACACCTAAGACTATTTTTTTTATTACTTTTTAATGTAGTGAGACAGGATAATTTTTCAAATTTAATTTTGTAAAATTAATGTTCATTTTAAATTCATTTAATATTCAAACAGTCTTTTGAAACAATCAAACACTTTGCCATTAGTGATAAGAAGAAAACTATTAGCAAATGAATTATTGTTAGCAATATTCAGTATTATTATTATATTATATTACATTATATTACATTATATAACTTTCATGTGATATACAGACAGGCATTGCCAAAAGTTTTGGCAGTGACATAAATTTTGTGTTTTGCAAAGTTTGCAGCTTAAGCTGTTGTGGTGTTCATTCACATTGTTTCTATATAGATTGTTGTGTAGAGTGATCAGATGCATTTTAATATTACATTATATTACATTATATAACTTTCATGTGATATACAGACAGGCATTGCCAAAAGTTTTGGCAGTGACATAAATTTTGTGTTTTGCAAAGTTTGCAGCTTAAGCTGTTGTGGTGTTCATTCACATTGTTTCTATATAGATTGTTGTGTAGAGTGATCAGATGCATTTTAAATAATTGCTAAAAGCTTCATTGGCCAAAAAAATGAACTTTTCACCAAAAAAAAATTTTTCACTGTTTTATGATCCTGACACAAAATAACCAGCTAACATTAATTGACTAATCATATCAGCAGCACATATGAAAGTGTGAATGAATACTATTCAGTTTAAATCACTATTATACTAAATAAATTGTAAGAGCCAACACTGTAGATATTGACTCATTGTATTTTTTTGCCAATAAAAGCCTTTAAAACTTATTATATGCTTATCATTGTTTTTCAGTATACCATAGAAACGTGGAAAAATTATCTCCAAATACTGAAGCAATAAACTTTGCAAAACACAAAATTTATGTCAGTGCCAAAACTTTTGGCCATGACTGTAGTAGGTGAAGGATGTGCAATATTTAGAATTTAATATAGACATATAGCAGAAAAAATTAAGCTACATTATATAACTAAATGAACACTGAAACAATTTTAATAATTTTGCCATTGATAAGAATCAAATGTTGTCATTATATAGTAATGCATTGTGTATCTAAAATTGTATTCTATTATATTATAACTTTTAATATTATTTTTATTAGATAGATTAGATAAACCTTTATTCGTTTATTTAATTTTAAATATATAATTTTTTTAAAAACATTTTTTGAGTGTTTTTGCTTTTTCACAGAACAAACTGAACAACGACAACGAAGAAAAGAAAAAAGATCATTACAATAATAAAATGAATTAAAATGTAATAACCTATATGACAGAACAACAGAACATTGAGGGACAAATGCATACAAAGACAAATTATAATTTAACTGGTCAGGTAATGCATAAACAGGAGACAAATTTGTAAATGATGTAGAGTGACTTCAAAAGTCAAATATATAATTTTTAAGGAGGGCAAAATATTTATGCAGACATATAGCAGAAACTGTGAGCTTCATTGCTTTCTTTGTGTAATATTACTGTTCAGATGTCCTCTGCAGTCGACTCAATCAATGAAATCAAAGTTGTGCTGATCTTGCAGGACAGGCTAAGTTTCCCTTCCCCCTCCATCCCAACACCAGTGGTCCTCCAGACATACGTGTCTAAACACATTACCGCCGGTGAATGTAGCATGATAAACGTCAGCATGTGTAGAAGACGTCACCCTGATTTGTTTTGTTCTTCTGCCAGTTTGGAGAGCAGGGAATACCCTAGAGTTTAATTCAAGTTCATAGCACCTCACATGAGAGATACAGAGTGCACCATCTGCATAATTCAGACAGCGTTCACATTGACATAGACAAGTGCTTTTGGCTAATTGTTTGATGATTGCATTAGGTTCTCAGTCCCTCAAACATGTAATGCAACCCCTTGGGCTGTTGAAAGGTGACTAAATGTTTATCAATGCACAGTTGCCTTCTGTAATCAAAAAGCTTTTTGGCCGAAGAATCTGGTGTGTTATTTGAAACTGATTGCCATAGTAAAAACATAGCTTAAAGAATAAATATTAGAAAAGTTACATTTGCAAAAGGTCAGACAGAATAAAAAGTCATTCTGTATAATTCTGTATAATAATGTGAGAGCATTAGAGAGTTTTTTACATAATTATGGAAGAGTAAGTAAATGACCTTGTTCATCCTAAAACAAAAAATGTAAGATTTTTTTTTCTGTAAAAATATTTCATTTTTAAAACAGCATATTTGAGAAGCAAAATTGGATAGGACAAAAATATGTATTTATTTATAAGACAAGATAATTTTTTATGCTTAAAATGAAAGAAGAAAATGTAAATGTGGTAAGAAAACGTCTTTTAATTGAAAATGCATTCTCTGAAAGCAAGTTTCAATATTAAGTAATATAAGTCAACAAGAGACCGTCCCTGTTTCCTTTCTCAATAATGTCATCCATTTCATTTTTCTCTGTCGACTTGCTTTGTTTCATTTCCAGTCTCTTTGCAGTTTATCAGGTGGTCATTATTCTTGACCTCATTTAGCCTACAGCTCAATTTGGCTGATCATTTAAAAGCCTTTAGCAGACACATGAGCAGCTAATACATTACATCACAAAATCCATATGAAATCAATTTGCATGAATCAATACATAGATGGAGAGTCTGAGAAACAGACACCAAGACGGTGCTGATCAATAGCCAAGGTACATGTTATTTAACAGCTAGCCAAGCACCAGCGACTACTTTCCAACCCATTAGTTTTAATAAGTTGAAATGTGATGACCATATAATGATTTGAATTTAAAAGCGAATATTTGTGTCAACTGTCAATGCTGGATGGTTTAGAAAGGCTTTAACAGCTCCTAGGATCAGCTGTAACTTCACACTCTGTCATAAACTGATGAGGCAGATGGAAAGAGAGCGGGTAGAGCAGGCACGTCTCCTCGACAGCGGCTGGTTAAACCGTGAGAGTGAGAGGGTTTGCAGTGTATCCGAGCTGGGAGATGAGTTGAGATAAAGACTCTATGAGGCAGCAGGAAACGTTGGATGAGGGGGAGTGAGTGAAGCAGAAAGGGGCCTTATCTGTTTGAAACAGCGCTCTCCTCTCAGGCATCTCTTTAACCACATGCAATCAGGTTTTTCAATCTCAATAAGAAAAAAAGAATAAAAATCGTGAATTACCTTAATCTTTTTTTTATTTTTTTATTAAAACCGAAACTTGTGGTTATGAACCATTATAACTGTCTAAAAGGCAATTAGTGCTTCAATAATGTGGCTTTGGAATTCAGTATTCATTAATGTTAATGCTATATTTACTGTATTTATTAAGGGATGCTCGGATACTAAAATTTTGACTGATAACCCATGAATAGCTCACATTACAATTATTTTTTGTGTAAAAAAATTAACAATAAAACGCAAAAAAACTAAAATCAATCATTTTAAATGATGCAAGTGATTTATAGCATCACAACATTATAATGTACAGTATGAAAAATGGATATGTATTTAAATATTCAATGCCGATTTAATACAGATTACATTTAACAGTGTTAATAAATGATTAGTGTTTTAAAGTTTTCCATTTAAGTGCAAAATAGGGGAAATGAGCATGAACAATTAAATAAATATCGACTGATAGTGATGCATTAAAAAAATTAATACTGGTCAATAACCGCCATTATATTGTGTATCCTTAGTTTGCGTGAGATTTATTGGTAGTGTCAGAGTTAGATGGAATAAAGGTGATCTAAATGTAAAAATGAGCATGCGCATTGCACAGTTAAAAATCAAATATCGACTGATATTGATAAATAAGTAACAATATTGGCCAGTAACCAATATGGTATCATTATTTTGTGTATACCCTTAATGCGTTTTTGTAGGAATGCATTCGTTTTATTAGTAGTATATGAATGTGAGTGTTAAATGAAGGAAATACCTAATGTAAATCTAAAAATATTTCAATAGCCAATATTGACTGATATCTGATACTGATATCAGTCAAATTGAAGTCAAATTGGCCAATAACCGATATGGTGCTATTATATTGTTTTGTATGAATGCGTCATTGATAGTAATATTTGTGAGTGTAATTATTGGTAATAATAAATGTGAGTGTTAGATGAAAGAAAAAGGTAATCTAAGTGTAAAAACAGCATGCAAAAAAGGTACATTGTGCATTATCCCCTTGTAACTTTTCCTCCTGTTTCTAGCCAAGGAACTCTGCATTGTTTCTGCATTACAAAGACAAAAATGCAAAACAGATGAGCTGGCCTGAGCACAGAGCTGCACCTGTCACCTTCCCCAAGCCACACGCTCAGCCCACACAGCAAAGACCACAGGACACAAAGACTGCTTTCACCTGAGACACACTGTGGCTTCTATTAATAGCACAGTTTGGCAGTGGTGCTGACACACACTTCTCGAAGTAGCGGTGGTGGTTACCTTCACTGACAGCAGTTACTGTAATGTGGCTTGTATTACTCATTTGCCGAGAGAGTGTGAACCAAGGTCATGAAGCTAAAACACTGACAAATAGCTCTCGTATTAGGCTATTTATCTCCGCTCTTTTTGGTCAGAGGAACAGTCTGAAATCAACCCGTGAGCTCTAAATGTACTAGGGGAAGATACGAAACAAAGGGCAAGAACATGTCACACCGGGGAGCGAGCAGAAAAGTTTACACACGCCATCAACTCGAACATGCTGCGCTCCGCCAGATCCACAGGGATTGAAAACAACCGTGTGTCATCATCATTTGAAAGCCGAAAATAGGAGCGGGGGCGTTGAAACCGAAATCTCACCCGAAAACTACAAAAGAGTCGGCCGAGCCGTTTTGGCACGCATCATCACATTGTTTTCCCCTGACTTGTATTTTCATGTCATTGTTTTGTATCCTCAGGCCAAACACCCTCCTCCAGATGGTGACTGTTCTAGTCTCCTCTTGATGGAAAGTCAGATGTTTACCAGAGCCCAGTGAGGGGCAGAAGAGCTGACGAGGGCAATCGGGTAACAAAAGGTCTCCACCTGTGAGTCTAGTTTAATTGGGATGACACAGACCTGTGTTAGGGATGGATATACACCCATGTGTTGCCAAATTTGTCCGATATCCCTTTTAAAATGGTAAGAGAACTTGCCAATAGCATACAACACTTTCTACACTTATCTTGAGTAAAGTTTTTCCACCAAGCAAAAATCTTGCCACGAGTTGCTTGCATCTGTTTCTGTAGGCATTTCTATTCATGCTCAGCATACAATTGTTGAGATCTTAAAGTGACAGTTCAGACAAAAATAATTTACTCATCCTCATGTTGTTCCAAACTTGTATGATGTTTTTTTTCTTCTGAAACACGCAATTTTTTCTTTTTAAATGTCTCTCTGTTTTTGGTCCATACAATAAAGGTCAGTGGGGTTTAGTGTTGTTTAGACTTTCATTTTACAGACAAAAAATATTCTTCAAAATATCTGCTTTTGTGTTCCACAGAGAAAAAAAAAGTTTTTAAATTATTTTCTTTTTGTCATTTTCTATTACAAATATCTAAACATCCCTAATTCAAAATGCATTACTTGAGAATAAAAATTGTTTTGTAATATATTTATATATATATATAAAGTTCAGTTTATTTATAAAGCACATTTAAAAACGGCCACAGGCCGACCAAAGTGCTGTACAAGTTAGAATAAAATAAAAAAATATATATATAAGTAAATAGCAACAAAACAGTTCAAATAGAACACTATATTTTATTTACAATTTTAAATTTTTTTTTCATATTTTTATATATTTTTACATTTTATTTGTTTATAATTTTACATTTTATTTATTCTTGAATGAATAGAAAATTCAAAAGAACAGCATTTATTTGAAATAGAAATCTTTGTAACACTGTAAAAAAAAAAGTTTTTTGTTCAATTAAATGTGTATATTTTCGACAATGTTAACCAAGGCATCAGTCTCATGAAGTGAGTTGCAAGGGGCAAGATAATAGCGCCCTCTGTGGTTTACAGAGAACTATTGCTCATGTGACGTGAGGACAGACTTCCCAGAATTCCTCGTTCTGTGAACACACAGTTACTGACCTAAAATAAGGGCAACTGTTTGAAATTTTTTTTGTTTAATTCTAAGTAATTCTTGCAATATGTAATATCCATTCAATTATAGTTAAATACAGTGGGGTCCTGAAGTATGTGCGAAACTAGTGTAAATGCATCTAAAAAAAAAACATTTCATTACAAATTACCAGCACAATGATTTAAATGAGGTTGTTGAGTTTTAAAATGTAGGCCTACATACATTTTCTTGAGTGATTCAGTGGAAACAAGAACATCTGACCTTTTTTTTTTTAACAAAGGAGTTCACGAATTTGCTTATTTGAATAGTGACCTAGATATGGTACAGAATCTTAGACATTACTTATTCATTTTATGTATTAACTTTAATATACTTTAAAAAATAAATACAAGTTTTGGAAATTGGGTCAGTTTTTTTTACTGAGACAAATGGCCTGATTTACCCGAATTCACCCTCCTGGTTAATAAAACAAATACAATTTGCAACAGTCCTTAATTTTGAGATGTTCAGATGATTAGTGCAGCCCTTGAGCAGATCAAGCATTTTCTGAGGAAGCATTTACACATAATCATAAAACATAACCCAAAATTCACCAATCTGTTAACATAAGCATGTAAGTCTGGAACTACTTACTGTACATTTATATAAATATATTTTTGTTTCAAAAATATACATTTATAGTGTGTAAAAAGGTTGTTGGTAAGATTGGTCTTGTGCTTTCCAATCCTTCATTTATTTGAACAAAATACAGTAAAATGATAATATTGTGAAATATAATAATTTAAAGGTTTCTAATGCAATATTTTAAAATAGAAACATATTTGAAATAGAAATCTTATGTAACATTATAAATGTCTTTATGGTCACCTTTGATCAATTTGATGCATTTTTAATGAAGTAATTATTGATCCCAAACTTTTGAATGCTGGTATATATTTTCAAAACCTCTATAAGAATATATATTTAAACATTACATTCCTGTATTTAAGCTAAATGTAATACTAAGTGAGCTTTTATAAATGAGTGTTACATTCCACATCCCCACAAAAATCTCCAACAAATTGTTCATCAAATGAAGAGTTTTATTAAAATGAGGCAATCATAAAACAATGAACTGTTTTCCCCCCCCCCACTATCTTTGGTGAAATAAATATTCAAATGCCTCAAGCATAGTCAAAGTACCAAACATTTCCAATTTAGTGTTTTGATTCATTCCTTTAACATCATCCAAGGCACATCAAACACATAATCATGAGTGACTATTGTTTTTTTCAATATATGAATATAAAAGTAAGTGTTACAAAGGAGGTCATTTTCATAACTCCGCAACTTTAAACAACACAGAAAGAAACAGACAACCAAATACAGACAAAGGGGTTTTTAAAATATCACCGAAAAGAAAAAGTACTTTTGTTTATCTAACTACAGTATATAAAGACTGCTAATAATTCCCCCATCAAATACAATAAGTACAATTCAAGTTCAGAAAAAATCAGTATCTTTGCACATTTGTCTTTTTTATATTGCATACAAATCTTTCAAACTATTTTTCTGATTAATCTACAAGCTTTGTTCTGATTCGTAAAAAAAAAGTGCTGTACTAAAAGATTGCAAACCACCACCAGCGCTGTTCTCCTGTGTTCATGTTACTGCAGACATCTCGACCTGGGCCAAGTCCCCATAATCACATTATCAAGTGTACTATAACCCTGCCTGCCTTCCTGCTGATCCTTGCGTCCTCTGTGCAGGCCGGGCCTCAGCGTCAGGTTAGTGAGGTCCACTAGTTCCCTCTTGTGAGAAAGCAGTGTCACCATGTGGTCGAGCTTGGAGCGAATGGAGCTGTAGTGGTGCTGACGCTCTTTGGTGATCTTGAGGAAGCATTCCCTCAGGTTGACCTCTTGTGGGGCAAGACAGACAGGTGGGTGACAGTCCACCTCTTGTAGGTTGCAAGCGGATGAAGTATTGGGGTTGATCTGGTTGCTGCTGGACGAGGTTTTCGATTTAAGCTTGCTGTTGTCAGCACATGCTTGCACACTCACGTCTGCTGTTTGGCAGGTGGTTTGTGTTGAAATGTCGCAGGAAGGTACAGGGGGAGAGATCATCACATCGACAGTCTGAGTCTGAGTAGTAACATTCGTCGCCGGCAAACGAGGAGGGTCATCCGAGGTGAGAGCTTCCTCTCTGAGTTCTTGCTCGATCCAGTCCTCACCTAGAGTGGAAGTATCAGAAACTGGGTTACTCTTTCTGTCTCGATCTTCAATGTCTTTATTCATCTGTTGGATCTCTGGGGTATGAAGTCTGGCTGGAGTGCTCGTCAGACATTCTGGTTGAGGCTTTGTTGTTCGTGCCAAGTAAGAGGGAGGCGTTCCAGGTGGTTTGAGGACAAGATGGTCATATAAACCGCTGCTTCTGGCACTAGAGGGAGCTCTTGTATTCGCTGGCAGTGGCAGGGACTGGGCATAGAGGATGCGGAACTCTTCATCGAATTTCTCGGTTATCTGGCCAGATAACTCGATAAGGTTGCTGCTGTTTAGTTTGCCATCTGTCCAGTTAAACCTGTAGATAAAAATGTGCCAAAATAAATAGGAAACGTATAAATAGATCTGGAGTCATAACTATTATGCACCGATTGTCTGACATTTGCAAAGTTAAAATCGATTAATTTAATGTAACAAAATACATAATTTCCATATAATTATTCTACTTTGTCCGAAAGGTTACATATTTTGAAAAAATGTTTTTGTCCATACTTTGAAAGCCAACACAATATTGAACCCCATTGACTTTCATTGTATAGACAAAAAAGACATTTTTTCAAAATATCTTCTTTTGTGTTGCACAGAAGCAAGAAAGTCATACAGTTTTCACTTTCAAGATCTTGTGGAAAAGGGGTCTTTATTACCTATATGAACCTGTGGCCACTCTGTTTCCATCAATCAGCATGAAACGCTCATGAACCTTTCCAGTGATCCGAGCACCTGATCTCATGTAGTAGGTAGAACCTGTTATGCTTCGTACTTTCATTTGCTTCATAAATAAGACAAAACACATTTTAAAAATGCAATTAAAAAATACTAAATATATATTAAACATAAAAACAACAATAATATTAGCATGAAGAACTCATACCAGCAGTTCATCCAGCTGTACACGAAGGTTTTTACACATCTGTAAGAATGAGGGAACAGAAGACTGGTCTAAAAGAATATACACAGGAACTCTGCGGCGTGTGCAAGCTTCCTGCAGGTCTTGGAAGATATCCAGGTCTGTCAAGGAGTCTGTCACAATGGCAATCACCTAAGGATAAAAATCATTTCTGATTAATGAGAAATTAACAGCAGTAAACATATCTTTATGCAACTAAGTATTGTTTGGCTAAACATGGTGGGAAATGATAATGAATTAACATCTTAGAGCTTCAGCATCAGTGAACTCAATGTTCTAGCTCATTCGTATGAATGTCATGACTGCACAGCCGCTGGCTACACACCTTGATGATTTCTTATTACATTTGGTTTTTAAGTACATGCAAGCTGGAACAGATCCATGGTGCCTGCAGGTATAACCTCAATACATTCAGCTCAAAACCCCCTTCATTTGAAGGACTGAAGAGCCTGTTGTGGCACCTGCAGGTTCAGACCGTTAGAGGTAACAGTTCAGTGTGATAGACGCTTCTGTGCATTCTTACCATTCCACATTTAAGATCCAGAGTGCTACTTTGAATAAGTCACACACATACCCTTCCATCACCTAAAAAACCCAAAGGCTGATATTTTTTTTATTAATACAACTGAAATTAGAGATTTTTAAATCATCATAATCTTGAATTCATTGTTATTCTTTTCATTGCTGTTGCTTGATTTTTGATATTATTTTAATCCTGTTAAAAGTTTCAACTGGGAAATCTGAAAACAAACTAATTTCTCAACTTAATGACAATAAATAAAAAAATAACTAAATGAAGGTGTTATGACATTTAAATATTACTTCTAAATGATTCTGATCTATTTTTGCTACTTATTAATTAATTCAACAGAGACAGACATCTGTTTCCATTTCATTAGTAGCTATTTATTAGCTACTCGTTTTTAGTAGCTACACTACTGCTTAATAAATATCTGTTTAAAAAGAACTAGAAAAGGTGGAATATATAACTAGTTACTGGAAACATCTAAAAATAAGTACCAGCAACAACTGGAATACATACTAGTTGGAAATGAATAGCTGATATATGAACCACATCTACCAAATCTACACAGAATTAAATCTGGTAAATTTAACTTCAATTGTTACAATGGAATAGTTACTAGTCACTGTTGGGATAATGACAAGTAGTAATGTCACTAACTGAAACGAAGTAGTCTCTTTTGGAATAAGTACTAGTCGCTATTGAACAGTACAATTTAAAAAGATAATAGTTACTATTGGATTACATACTAGTAATTTAAGAATGAATACCAGTAACAGAAAAATATACTTAATAGATGTGTTCATAGTAATGATTAAATGTTAAAGCTTGTCATTGAGGCACTATTTTTGTAAAGTTGCTTTAGAACAGTGTGCATAGTGAAGTTCATCAAAGGGAAGAACAGATGAATTATTGCTACAGATGAATTAACTAACAGTATCGTGTCCACTTATATATAATTTTTTGAAACAATTTTTTTGGCTTGAGAGATAACGTTACCTCTTTTGCATTTTTTATCATCCTCCTGGCTGCTTCTTTGCAACTATAAATGCACTCTCCGTAACTCGGCTGGAAGTAGGCGACGGCACGTGTTACTCCACGGAAAGACCCCGCGGTGAACGCTGGCCAGCCCATCTCTAAAACTGGAGGCTCAATATCAGAGACCTCGGGGAAATAAGTGACAGATGAGCAGTCCAGTGTGCCAGACTGGTCCAAATGAGAATCGTCTCCGTTCAAAGAGAGTGATTTGCGCACTACAGCCGCGCGGGAGATGCGCCTGATCTCGTCGTCGGAGAGAAAGTTAGGGATCCTCTCTCTCTGCAGGAATCCCGTGAAGGCTTCGACTCCGCCGGCGACCAGCTCCTCCAGAGCGAGTCGGTGTCTCTCATTGTAAAGCTCTTTCAAGTTTAGGTCCTGGCCTGTCCTCGGTGTCCGCCAGCCCGGCGAATCTTCAAGACACTGTGAAAGCGCCATACTTGAAAGTTTATTAATCGCACTAACGTTTCCTGAGATGAATACTACACTCTGACGCCTGCTGTTTCCTCTGCTGTACTTTCAGAGGTCCAGCCCACCGCCAGACGGCCATTGGTCGGTGCGTTGTCGCCAGTCAAGTTGTTGCGTCACGTGTCCGCCAAGTAAGAACGCCATTGGACAATCTGCCCTGCGCCTATTGGCCAAGAGTTTGAATTCGGAGGCAAACAAAGGCGGCGTGTATGATTCTCCTCTGTGTTGTTGAATGTGAAATACTCACGGTGGTGTTGTGAAACTAAATGGCCTCATAAAATACAGGTAACGATACACCATATAATCACCAATATAAAATTAGTTAAGATTATGGCGGCATGTCCAAGAAGCCCTCCTCCAAAACAGCCATTCTTGCTTAAATTACTCTTTATTTATAACAATATTAATGCTGTTAATACAAATGTACTATACTAATCTTAATCGGTCATTTGTAATAGCAGTGCTAGTAATGCTAGTAAAAATGCTAGCTCCATTCTTTTGTAATCAAATAAACCATTGTATAATGTATATATAGCTATTTTTATGCACAGGCACAAACTTTAAAGACATTTTATTAGCATTAACTTAACATTAACTCTACATTTTTTTTAATTATTGCTTGAAACAATACAGTTTATTAAACACACTTTGAATTTTTTTAAGCCTGTCATCCAGGCCTTTCAGCAAAATTTAAACATTAAAACAATTATGAAACAAAATCCTTCATATAATAGCAATAATGTAACAGATAACATAAACAGCAAACCACTCTAACAAATATCTCAAATTGTCAGCCTTTCAACGATATAGTTCAGTTCACTGACCGTGTCTTGATTAGCCTATATGGTATTGTGATTATTCAATAGCTATAGCAAAATTTATATATATTGACATTATAGTTTGGTGGACAAAATTCATAAAAAATATTCTGCTTTAAAATTTTAGAACTAGGTGTTTAAAACCAACAAATAAAATCACTGCAAGAGAAACACATTTATGCCATTGGACTTTTGACTAAAAAGCTTATTACTGAAATATAGTCACTGTGACAACTAACCTCAATTTCCTCTGTATAATATTTACAAAGCTAAACTATGTTCATCGTGCATTTACACCATGAAAAATTTGTGCTGAGGCCTTAATGAAGGAAAAGCCCAAACCGCATGGCAACCATCTTGTAATGGACAGTAGGTGTTTTCGGGCTTTATCCAATCAGATTCATCTCTGCCTGTACTGTCAAAAAAAAAAAAAAAACAGAAAAAAGAAAAAAGCTGCACGTTTGAAGGTGTAATTGCCACTGTGGCGTGAGGGGGGAGCCCCTGGATAGCAGGTCTTCCACCACTTCCTAAGAAAAGAAAAGTAAAGACTTTGAAACATTATACGTATTTTATGTGTGCACCTACAAGGACTGAGTATCACACAACCTGTTGATAATAGACAGGCCGGTGTTTGTTGCACTCTGGTTGACTGGTTGTTATCAATTCAGAGAGCACAACAGCAGGCACTCTCAGATTTACTTTCACCCTATATGACCCTCTCAAAAAGAAGTAGTAATCACTGTTTCTGAAACTTTTAATGGTTAAAATGGCAGAACCAAGGGCACGTTTGAGCACAGCTGTGCATATTTATCATCATTAATAACATGTATAAATATTTCTGGTGATTATTACCCAAAGATAACAGCAGGAATAAAAACTGGTAATTGTGGCAAAATAGTCTCTACCCATTCTGTTATAATAATAATAATAATGGCTATATATTACTATACTGATAAAAATAATATCTGTATTTAATTGTATGTTGCACAACATCAACATCATCCATTCTATTCTATCCCATTGATAATAGGCCTACCAATAATACTTGTATTATGTTGCATGTTGCATATTAATTTCCCCTGGCCATGGTTGTTTAGCACTGGAGATCATATTCTATATATATATATTTTTTCAATATTAGTATGTACAGCGTGCTGCGCACCAATTTTCAATTTGGTTGTGTGGCTAATGAGATTCTATTCTGTTCCATTCTGGTCATGTGTATTCCGTTGCATGTTGCACATTAATTTTCCCCCCACATGGTTGTGTATCAATGGAGTTCCCATTCTATTCTATTCTATTCTAATAATATGAATTGCATGTTGCGCAACAATTTCCAGTTTGGTCGCGTGGCTATAGAGATCCTATTGTGTTCTGTTCTATTTTATTTTATTTTACTCTGTTGTAACATTGCGGACAGCTATTTCTATTCCGTACGGTGGTTTCAAACATGCGTGTGTAGTAGCCTATATGTAGTAGGCTAGGCACATGCTCACGATCAGTTGTCTACTATGGTTGTTTTCCCCCCTCGTCCTTATACGACCTACTGACCGAAAGCGCTGCTCCATATTTCTGGCTATATTAGACATTTGCGCATGAGTCACTCCCTTCAGTGTGTCTGCTCAGCCCGTCCTAGAACAGAGAGGGGTAGGATCAGGATTTTGGGTTTGGGTGACGCGTTTTAATCACGTGCCCTTATTTGAGAGCGCCTGGCGTACATTTCTTTCCCTTCTCGCCACTCCAGCAGCGCCCATGTCAGCCGGGCACATAATCAGTGTGCCATAAAGCAGTAGATGCTCCTTATCGCGGTGACCCGACGGGTTCACGTTAGTTCACAGGGTTCATCTGAGGAGAGGTCTCGGCCCCTCCTGTTCCCCTGAGACCCGGAGCGGAGAGAAACCTAAATGTTATTTATTTCTGTATCAATATCGGATTTCCATTCGCAGTCACCATAGCCGACGAAAAGGTAGGGAACTTTGACTTTTCAAAGAAGTGAAAGCGATTTATTTAGGTGACGCGAACAGTCTTCAAAAGTAGTTCTAGTAGAGAGAAGCGTGCCTTGTTATTCCACTCTTATGCGGCGAGTGAAGTCGCCTCTATGTATAAAATGGCGACAGTAAATGGGAGTGCTTAGTTAAAAATTTTGGTAATAGCCAAAATATTGCGCCGCGCTCCACACTCAAACTCGCGAGAAACGTCTAACGTTAGCCGGATGGAGGTTACTAGTGCCTCAATACGAAGCGAAAGGGTTAACTTACCAGTTTCTTACAGTTTGTTGCTCAATGTTCTCGTCTGCTTCCAATTTGATTATTCGCACGCTACAACGTGCCTATGTGATGTTACTATAGTATATAGTCTGTCCATTCCGGAGCGTCACGCGCCAGATTTCTACTTCAAACGGGGGTTAAAATGGGACCCGAGTCTCGGATTGATCGCCGGCGAGGAGCACGGAAATATTGGCGCATAATCGATTTCCAAAAGTGATCTTTGCGATGACGAACCCGAACCTTTCGGGGGTGCCTATAGTTTAAAGCTGGTGCAGATCTAGACAAGCATGCACTATCAACTGTTAATGGGTACAGAATGTACTCAAACTCGGATTTAACTCCAGATCGTAACCCTGGCTCTGATACCACACATTATAAATCATTATTTAGAATCACAGGCTCTCAGGGTGCTTCATCTCAACTCTCTGCCTCAAGCCTCTCTACAATAAACATCACTTTCTGCTAAAGTAAGCTACTTTTTAAAAGTTAGCAGGCAGAATGACATGGTAAAATGTGTTAGAAGGTCAGGATGCATGCTTTCTGTAGTTCCTTTAGCATGCAGTGTGTTTCGGGTGAATGTCTGTTCTCTTCTGGGAATAGTGTTCTGGTCTGCAGTGTTGTAATAAGGCAAGGCAATATTGCCTTTCATCCTGAATTTGAGCAATTAGGACAGCAAAGTGTTCAGAACGTGACCTTCCCAAAGTATTTGTGCTACAGAATGTACTCAAAGTCGGATTTAACTCCAGATCATAACCCTGGCTCTGATACCACACATTATAAATCATTATTTAGAATCATGGGCTCTCAGGGGATTGCTTCTCAACTCTGCCTCAAGCCTCTCTACAATAAACATCACTTTCTGCTAAAGTAAGCTACTTTTTAAAAGTTAGCAGGCAGAATGACATGGTAAAATGTGTTAGAAGGTCAGGATGCATGCTTTCTGTAGTTCCTTTAGCATGCAGTGTGTTTCGGGTGAATGTCTGTTCTCTTCTGGGAATAGTGTTCTGGTCTGCAGTGTTGTAATAAGGCAAGGCAATATTGCCTTTCATCCTGAATTTGAGCAATTAGGACAGCAAAGTGTTCAGAACGTGACCTTCCCAAAGTATTTGTGCCTACAGACTAAAGAAAATGCAATTTGTACATACATGCACAGTTTGCCCTTTATTATTGTGTCAGATTAGAAAAGCATGACAGCACAAAATGAAAGACTAAATGTTAAGTCGCTTGCGTGTGCACTTTATTGTATGTTGATTTCCAGTAAAAGCTGGCCATTTATGTAATATTCCTTGAATTAAGAGAGGAGAATTGTCTGCCTAATGCCAACTGGATTTCTAAGCAGAATTATAATTGCGGAGGCTCTATGTCCTCTATCCGTGCTATAAAAGCAGTCAAAATGATTAAATTATTTATAATGAAAAGCTCACTGTGCATGTAATAACAAAAATGCCCTTCTGTGATATCTCACATTACCTTATTAAATTTGTAAATCTAAAGAGTGGATGAATGTCATGGAGTAACAGACAGAAATGAGCTCCACAATAGGAGTATATCCCCAAAACCTCCCTGAAAAGCCCGTATTAACCTTAAATTAAGCACTTTTCGAGACAAACTTTTGGCTTAACGGCGGAGTGTCGGCCATACAAGTATTTCAGCTGCTCCAGCTCGGTTTTGTATGGAGGAGCCTGGCATTCGCTGAGACCTGGCACTTGACTCAGTACAATTCATGGTGCTCCGCCATCTTTCTTTTTTGTAACTAATGAGTGTGTCGCACCGGTGATCAAACTCCGCACATTGCATCAATGATTATTTCTCCCTTATTTGCAAAGTACTTTCTTTCTCTTGCAAATTTCAAAATCTTTTCCGTGCTTTTAATGGGAGATTTTTGTGTCGCAAGACTGGCGAAGTAATTCTAAAAACGCAAATAGCGTCTTTTGTAAAATTCTGGGGTGCTCTCTTCATGAAAAAAAAAAATCTGCCATGATTACAGAGCGGAAAAAGGGACGGATCCTCATTTGTTTCCAATTCGTATATTGGCATAAACAAATAGCGCAGTCAAATAAAATGTTTGGAGTTTTGTCTCTTTTGCGTTGGAGGGCTGCGAAAAATGTCCCCCAAGTGTGCGTTTTTTGGTGAAGAATAGAGGATTTAGTCCCCTCTGTGTGTTGTGGGCAAGGAAAGGGAAAGGAGAGGGGTTGCTATGGCAATGTTAACACATGAGTGGCAGCGCAGACTGGCCTCCCAAGAGTCCGTGCAGCAGTCACCGAGGTAAGGGGGGCAAAGCGGGCACTTCTGATGGCACCCAGCTTTCTGTAGTACTCTCATAAGGTTCATTGACTGGATTTAAACATAAACACGGGCCGCCCAGGAATAGCTGATGGTACAAACGCCTGTGTTGGTGGCATTTTGCTAATAAGTCACATCCTATAAAGAAGGTGAACTGTAGGATGCCTCAGTGGCGCTTCGGTCTCTACATAATTAATGTGGACGTGTTTGACGCCGTCACTGATATAGCTCGCAAACAGTGCCGTACAATGATGGCATGTAGTCACATGCCCATCTTACGTACTGGCACACACATTCAGGAAATATTTCAATGGCATGCAACCATTGCATATGGTTTCCACTTAGTGTCATATTTCCCTCGTAAATGGGAGCGCCATTGTGTAAAATGAAGAAAAATGGTCACGACAACTTCATACGCTGACCTCCTTTTTTCTTGTATTTATAGAAATATAATTATTATAGCATGTGTGCACTGACCTTTGTTATGGCTTCTTGGCGTTAACAAAAGTCTCATTCATACAGCACTTATGAAAGATGGTCATGTTAAAATCAACTGATATCCCTATAGGCTTATTCATATCAGCCTCGTGTAATAAAGCAGATCCAGTATGAGAAATAAAAGAGGACATCATGATCGTGTCTGGGAGCACTGTGTATTTTAGGCCATCATTTCAGTTATTTTTATTTTATTTTTTCCCCCTGAATGGTTTCCTCCTTTATTTAAAAGACAGCTGGGACCAGTGGAGAAAAAAAAAATATACACATGGACACCACATTGTTTTTATCCAAAATGTATTTATAGTCTAATGAAAGGCAAGCTCACGAAAATTCAGAGAAGTCTGAGAGATTTAATCTGCACACTTTATCTGGTGCCAATTTTTTACATTGAGTTTGAAGAGGGATGTTAGGATATATACGCAGCAATGACTTTACTTCATATGGTAGACACTCAGATTAGCAGTCAATGCAAGATATTTACATAATTGTTAAAGCGGAACAGGAGGAAAAATGTGAAACGCAGATGAACTTTATCCTAAAATGCTCCCGCACTGCCTGAAGTGTGGAGGAGTGCACCAAAAAAGAAGAGGATTTAGGAGGGTGTGGGAGTGTGTGTGTGAGCATATGATCAAATAAAAGAGAAGTGGGTACAATGTGGCATGTAAGAATACAAACATACTCGCAGCTTCAAAAAATGCGACTGTTTATAACAATCTGTTTATTTTAGACCCCTTATCATGAACATTTTTTCCTGAGCACATTTTGTTGCTGCGCAGAAAAACAGAGATTTTATTTCAGCTGCCTTATGAAAGATTTTCATGCTGAGAATCTATTGATATCTTTGCAGGCTTATTCAGCGTGGTCCCATGTAATAAAGGACGTCCAGTTTGGGATGCTTCGGCCTTTAATCAATAATGAGAGAGGATCTTTTATTATGTAAGGCCCGTATTGCCAGGCCTTTGGCCTCACACTGCATTTAATACTGTGCATCACTATCGCAAATGTTCAAGCAGAGCCAGCCTTATTAAATGTGTAACACGTAACATGATGTAATATTTTAGTTTCGAACTGCTCAAAGACATAAATGTAGGTCAGCGTTGTTGTGCTAATTTTCAACCAAATCTACTGCATGCCTTGACTCCACAGGTTGCCGGGATAAAAAGGCCTCCGGTTTCTCCGCTAAAGCTACAAAAGTACTGAGGCACACAGTAGCAGGATAGACTGTTTTGTGTTAGACTGGTTCACCCCGGTGCTGAAACACGAGGCCTCTCTTTCTGAGTTCCCTTTTCAATAGCTCACTGTCTGGAAACCTCTTGTCCCGTGTCTAATCGCACGTCTCGGTTGCCAGATAAAGCATCCCATTCTTTGACAAATGACCTGTTTTTTTATATAAAATTTTGGAACCATCTCCTGCTTGTCCGGTGCTAATCAGGCTAGTGGTTCAAAGTTAGGGTGTTGGAGTCATCTAGATATTAGCGTGTCTGTTGTGGTTAACTAGCATTTTATGGTTTATATTAGAAGAATCTGGAAAGCAGATTTTTGTTACATCTGAGAGAATGGTAGGTGCCCTCATTCATTCAGACACACTCCACAAGATTTTAACTCTGCTTGAACTCTATAACTTTGTAACAAAAATAAAACTCATGTTTGTAAGAGTTGCTGAACACATTTCAATAACAAAGATAGCTTTTTTTTCTATTCGGACCAAAGCATTTATACACACACATTTATGAGCAATGTTAATATTATTAAGCAACTTTTTGTATAGTTTCTACTCCGAGACGTCTGGCGCATTTTCATTAACCCCGATTCATGTCAGGGGTTAACATCTATTGATGAAATCTGAGTGTCATGGACTTGTAAGCAGGCTGAACATACAGTAAATGCCCATGTCTGGTTGCAGGGAACCAGGATTACAGCATAAGATGCTGGTGACCTAGTTTTATTTTTATTTATTTATTTTTCTGGCAGGAAGGCAGTCGTCATGAGAAATAAAAGAGTCAGTTGCAAAAGAGTACGTCATGGCCATGTCTGAGAGCACTGTGTATTTTAGGCAGTGTTTTTACTTCTGAATGGTTTTATCCTTTTTTTTTTCTTTTTTTTTTAAGACAGCTGGCAATACTGAAAAAAATATATACACATGGACACCACATTGTTTTTATCCAAAATGTATTTGTAGTCTGATGATGAAAGAGAAGGTCAAGGAAATTTAGAGCTAAACACTAAACAGAAGTCTTGGGTGGTTTAATTAGAATCTTTTGCAGATGCATAATGCATGGAAAAACAAGTATTATATTACTAGATTTATTCACCAGCTAGTATTTAGCTGAAATATTGAAACTGCTCTGACAAGATGAACTAATTTATGTGCTCTGCTATCAGCTTTTAAGATGTAGACAACACGTTCTTTCACAAATTTTTTGCTAGTGCCATTATTTTTTTTATAGGTTTACACGCATTAATTAATTAATCTTATATTTTATGTTTCAAACGTGCAAAGTCGACTACATATGGTAGATGTAAAAATTATTACAAATACATATTTTTAAAAACAGAACAGGCAGAAAAAATGTGAACCACGCATGAACTTTATCCTGAAATGCACCCTTACTGACTGAAGTGTAGTGTGTGGAGAAGTGCAACAAAAAGAAAAAGATTTAGGTGTGTGTGTGTGTGTGTGTGTGTGTGTGAACATGTAGAAATCACAGAGAACTGGGTTTGATGTGCTATGTAGGAATACAAACAATCAAATTTTTGGAAACAAACATTTTTGGAGTATATTTTTAACAAGAAATTGTATCTTGCTATCTGTTTATTTAGGTCTCTTATAATGAAAAATTCTTACAAGCACATTTTGTTTATTTTAGTTGCTCATAAAAAATAGATTTTATTTCAGCGCATCAGTACCACCAATGTTTCTGCTCTTAATAATGAACTGTATTTAGCTCTACTAGGAAAAGGTAAATAGAATTTTACCTTCATATTAGTGATTTGATTATAATAAACACTGAACAGAGCAGAGCATTTCAATAACCGTCTCTCTTTTAGAAACGTTTTTTAATGCATATCCCATGCTGACATTCATTTTTTTAAATTTTGTATCACAGCGTTTTATATCAAAATGTCATGTTTATCTCCTTAGGTTCACAGGGAGTTGTTACTTCACTCCCATTTACAATGGGAAGTCCTGATAGCTGAAAATTTCACCAGTTTCTGGTTCATCACGGCTGGCTGATGACACCTCAACTCCATACAATTCCAGTATTTGTTTCTAACACTTCACTCATCTGCACAATCCTATACTATGGCCAGCAAGAGGAAATCCACCGTTCCCTGTATGATTCCATCAAAAAGCAAGCACATGCGGGAGGACATCATACTAGGATGCTTACCTGAGCTCCTGCCCACAATACCCGAAGACAGCATCCTTAGTATCTCTTCAAAAGATGAGGATACACAACGATTCCATGATTTCTCAAAAGCCGAACCGAAGACTTCATGCTGGGAAAGGGGAATATATAGCTGCCCTCTGTGCTGCTTTGAGTCCGGAGACTTGAACCTGTTTCTTCACCATATGGACAACTGTCACATGGACTTTCATGCTCAACCAAACTTCTACTGCCTGCCTTGCAAGGTTTCAGCTGTGAAGTTTGAAGGCCTCGCTTTACATAACGCAAAATCACATCCTGAACTCCATGCAGCACACAAGAGAGTTTCCTTGCAGGTTACCAGACGAGATGGGGCTATCACAGTGGAGCAAACCCTGTTTACAGAAGAGGATTTAAGTGAATCCGGAATATCCATTACCAAGACACCCATAATGAAAATGACCAAAGGTGGGCACAAAAAAATTGTTGTCTCCCATACTGTTGAGGTACACCGGGCTGAGCCTAGCAGCAACAAGCCCGCAACTGTAACCAATGGCACTTCAGTAAGGACCTTACCCCTAACAACATCACCACATATCATCGGTGGCATTAGTGCCTCTCCGGTCCATAAAATCCCCAACACGCTTGGGATACCAGGGATGCATAACCGTGGTCCTCTGTGGAACTCTACTCCGTCATCACCTGATTTGAACACTGATCTCCCAAAGGTCATGATCCCTCTAAGTAGCATCCCAACCTATGATCCAGCCATGGATTTAAGCAGTTTTCTTAAGACGTCTTTTGGTAAGTTCCCTTACCCTACCAAAGCAGAGCTCTGTTACTTGACGGTGGTCTCTGGCTTCCCAGAGGAGCAGATCAAGCTCTGGTTCACGGCCCAAAGGCTGAAGCAAGGGATCAGCTGGTCTCCTGAGGAGATCGAGGACACACGTAGAAAGATGTTCAACACTGTATTCCAAGCCACAACAAAAACGTCACGCAACCAGATGCATCACCCCATTTCCCAGCACTGTGTTTCTGTCCAGTCCAACTCTTTGAGTTCTAACTATATACCACAGATACCAAAGGGAAGTGTAATGGGTTGGAAAGGAGGGGTCATAGTCAGCCATCCTAGTGTGACCCAGGCCACATCCCTTAAGCAGCAGCAGCCAGTGGTCCAAACGCCACAGGTAAATATCCATCATGCTGTCATCACTAAGGAAACTGGAAATGAATTATCTTGTCGGACAGCTGAGAACTGCAACATTGTAGGCAGAGGAGGCAGCGTTAGCAATCATGGACACACTGGAAAAGGTGAAGCTGGCTGCAGCTCGTCCATAAAGACTGGCATTAGCTGCTTGCCTGGCGTTCCCAAAAGTCAAAACAGCAGTTACAGTGAGGGCAGCATTATGACTCTGACGAACATAGTCAGGAAAATTGACTGTCATATCAATGACAGGAACGCAAATTGCACCAGCAAATCTAACATCAGTCCAACTTCCATTTATGGCCAACAGAAGGCATCCAGTAATGCGAAAGAAAACAGCAACAGCTTTGCCACCACCAGCAAATATAACAACGGAAGCACTTATAAAAGCACCAGCCACAGTACTATTTGCACTAAAAGGGAGGGAAACATCTTAGACCACACCAGCAAAAGCAACGCTGACACTAGTGTCATTTGTAGCAGCAGCAGCAACATACAAGCTGAAGAATTTATACCACCCCTTACCCATAGCCTGGTTCCACAGCCTGGAAGTCTCATGGATCCATCCCTTGGAAAGGGCAAGGTATTACCTGAGCAACCAGTGACTTTGAAGCAAAGCTTTATCCATAACCCATTCCCAGAACAAAAGCAGTTTATTGCACCCCAAGGTCAACCATACCACATACGTTCTTTGACAGACTCCCAGTCTGCTGTGGGGGGATCATTTAATAACATGCCCCAGAGCTCCCTTCAGTCTAGCCCTTCAGCAAGTTCATGTCTTCAGGAGGAAACAAGTCAACACTCCTCTCCATCCCTTTCTGCTCCTCAGGAGCAACATTCTCCAAAAACCCTGCTGGGAGCACCTCAGGTCAAGTCCACAGACTTTACTGCTGTCCACTACAAGGAACATGACCCCAAGCACTTACCTGCCTTAGACAAAGACTGTAAGCAATCACATTTTGATAGAGAAAGATTGCACAGAAACATAGCGCAAAACAGCAGAGCTGAACAGCACAGCGGAATTACAAATACGTTTTACAAGGCTGACAAGAACGAGCATAGCAACCTAATTAACACACTACATACCTTCACAAAAGATAACACTAACAAGGCTAAACAAGGCATGCCACTTTTACGACAATACATACAGGAAGTGGACCAATGGGAAAGCAACAGTGACTATCATGAAGAGCCGAATGTGAGCCCTATGAAGATAAACGTAATAGCATTGAACAAAGAAGAGAGTTTGTACAAGACCAACAGCAAGCAGCTAATCAGCAAGCCGTTGGAGAACTTGATCAATGATGGTGGTCCCAGCCATAAAAACCAGTCTTCAGAATGGCACGAAAGCTACCGGCATGTACCGGTGGAGGCTGAGGAGCGTATATCTGATATAAGTAACACTGAACCACATCAACCAGAAAACCTTGTGGGGCTTGAAACAGAGCAAGTTAACCGCGATCTACGCCCGGAGCAGAAAATTATTCTTCAGAGTCTAGACTCTGAAACTCCTATGCTGCCGATAAAGAAAAAATCAAAGGAGGCTACGATGGATTTAGACAAACCAACTACAGGAGAACAAGACTACTGGGAGATAAAAGATGAGCAGCATCAGCAACCAATGGGCAACCAGAGTTTGAGGGGGCATCAAGCGCAAGACAGTCAATCAAGGTAATGGCTGCAGACCATTGATGGACCATTGATCAGGTTATTTGAGAAAAATAAAAACAGCTAATTTTAAGTGTCTTCCCAAGAGACGCATTGTAGTTTTTCTAGCAACTGACTTGTTGAGTCTTCAATTGCTGTCTACTACTCTTGGATTGTCACATCACATAACAGTGTTTAAGGTAATCAAAGTAGTGCAAATTTTAAAATTAGTTTAATTGGGAAACGTGAATTAAATTATGTGCATATTAACAACATTTGGCCTTTTGATCAACTTATTTTTGATTAGTCACGGCCACGCACATGATTATGTGCTTTATTTAAAAGGCTATTTTTGGCGTTAGTGAAGGCAGAGCTAATGAATTATAGATTTACTCAAAGTGTGTCTTAACGTGAATAAATGATGAAAATTGTGTGTAGCAAAGTGCCGGACTCTCAGATCTCTTGTGGAGTTCATGGTGTGATGCTGTTCGTTGTGTTTGGCTGGTCTTACACATCTTTTTCTCTCCAACAGGGACTGTCTGAGAGGAGAGCTTCTGAAAGTTTAAGGACTTCACTCCGCGCAGCGAAGAAGCCGAGGATCCCGTATTCATCCTGAACATTACATTTCTTGTTTTCTTTCAATATGACAGCCGATGAGATTGTAACACATTTGTGATAGTCAGTGGACTTGAGTTTTCGGAAGGTGGCCCAATCTAGAGAGTAGCCACTACAAATGTAGGTCTGATTTGATTTAGGTAAATTCTGTGTAGGAAACTATTATGTATATGCTTGAAACTGCACTATTGAGGGTGTACTGGACGTTAGGAATGTCAGTTAGATATTGTGATACTTTGTAATATGTCAGATAATCAACACTTCTGCAATGCCTTGGGTTTTACGATAGTCGTTGGGATATTCCAACCTGTTTTTCCTTCATGTCCAAATCAAATAAGTTCTCCATGGCTTATTTTTTCACACAACATTGAGCAGTTGGCGACAAATCATGCACTATAACTCGCTTTAGTGGTGTCTGTCTGCACACACAACTAATTGGCCAGACATTGCCTTAAACGTCACCTTTCTATTTGTATGACTGGCTGCACAAACAAGCTTTTCAGCAACTGTGTTGATGTGTGTATAAATTGAGGATTTGAAATCCCAACAGAACTGCTGCTATATCTTCGGAGGCGTTTTTATTTTTATTTTATAAGCATTAACAAGACTATTATATGTGAAAAGCTTAAAAAGAAAAAAAAAAGAAATGTTAATTTATGGTGGAGAAAGTTTAAAACAGTGTGCGTACAATCCGAGGGGTATTACAGTTCTCAGACAGTCAGCTCAAGTGCTCCGCTATCTGGATATTCCCTGTGTTTGAGTTGGGCTACGATATATAAATATATATAGTATGTATATATATATATATACACACACACACACATTATGCATCATTTATATGCTGCTAAGTTCAGACCATCCAAAGTGAATAACAGGTGCTTTTCATCCCTTATTATTTGCATTTGTATCCAATGTGGTTTCTCTTTTAAAAGTTAACACAAAGATACTATCTGGACTTACAGTATTACCTTCCCATCAGTTCCCTTTGTGCAGGTCTGTCTAAAAGAACACAGTGCACTGGAGTGTTATACTTTCTACACATTGCAAATCTTTTGGTAATAAATGGAGAATGTCAAATTTAAGAACTGGTGTCTTGAATGCATTTCATGCCGTTGAAAGATATACACAACTTAGCAGAGACCAATTCTAAAGAAACTTTCAACAGCTTTCTTGGGCTAAAACGATGCACATGCAAACAGTCAACACACTGTCGCGTAAACAAAGAGGGAGCAGAAGAAAACCATCTTGAGAAAATAAATGATTAGAATACCTTCCTGAACGCAAGAGTCACAGAGAGGTCCCGGGTGCACTTTTCAAAAGGAATGAAACCTTGCCTAAGTCTACAGCTTGGCTAATACATCATACAGGCCATTCTTCCAAGACAAACAGGCAGGGTCTTTTTACGCTCCCCCTCGGAGTTCTTCCTGAGGCCTGTTCTCAAAGCAAGACTCGGTGCTCGTTTCACACGGTTCTGGGAACACAGGAAGTTCTTCAACCCATTATTCTAAGTGTAACGCATCTTAAAGCATTAAGTTTTTGCAAAATCTCACCCATTATGGCATGTGGAAGACGAAATAAGACATTTGGATTTGGCTTCAAAAACACAACATGCAGGTTAAGTTGTAGGGTTTTATTTTTAAATAACCTACAATTGAGCAAAAAAATAAAAAAAACATGATCAGAGGTTATGGCATGAGCTCGATAAGTTGGAAAAGGTTACATGGCTGCCACTAACAACAATTCTTCCCAGACTGGAGTGGAAATAAAATGAAGATTCTTAAAGTCCATGTTAAAACAAGTCTATCCTTAAAACTTGATACAATTACAAAAAATAAAATAAACTGCTCAAAAATCATAACAGAATTTGTTTTTGGCAATGTTGATTTCCCTCACATACCCTTCAGAAATAAAAACCCTTTTGCTATACCCTGAAATAATACATCCTAATAGTGATATTTTCAAGTAACAGATACAGGAGTTTCTTTTTTCTTTTTTTTATCTTATGGATACAGTCATCACACATTAAGTTAAACCCAGATGGAGACTCAAAGCCATGAAGACACAATCTATAGGATACTGGAGACAAAAAGGGAGGCAAAAAAAGAAAAGAAATTGGTTCACATTTACACTGGAAACAAAACCCTGATATATATGCTGTAACAAAAAAGAAATTCACATTCTGCATGTTTAAGGAAATATCGTTGAAGCCGTAGTCACCTGCAGCTCATCCAAGCATCCTACTTTGTGGTCTGGACATAGTTTACACAATAACTCCAGTTTCAAAGTGAACAGTTCATGTAACACTCACTTAAACACACAGCTTTTCGTGGTCATATTTCCCATAAAATATCACACCTGGTGTACACATTTATTCTCCTAAAAAGGCGTATGGGTGTACTTTAAGCAATTCTTTGATTTTTTTTTTTAAATCTTCTATTAAAATATAGAATTCATTATTAATACAGGAGGGCTAAAAATACAGCAAAACTAAATATGAAACGATCCACAAAGCAAGTTGTAGTTGAATACAGTAGCTATAGGACCATGTAAGTTCATAGTTTTCAGACATCCTTAGGCCCCGTTGTCCAGAGATGGGAGGGGAGTGAGACAGTAAAAGTGTTCAAAAGGTCAAGCCACTGATTCTCCAGTTCCTGGCTTAAAGACCATGCAACCTCATGCACAGGCCGTCCATACTTCATTCTTAAAAGACCGACCCAATAAAACCTACAAGATTTACAGGTCACAGCCTAAAAAAAATAAAAATCAGTCACCCAAATCATGACATTCAGGCCTCCTCGACACTATGCTTGCTTCACATCTTTTCCCTTGCCAGGTTCATAACCTGCTGGAAATCACTTCGACTAAAAGTATCTATTAAAAAAAAAAATTTGAAAAAAAAAAAAATTATGGGGTGGAGGGAGAAGTAAAATTGCAAAGAGGATTTAAAATTCATAGTCTTTCTCAGCCATGTCGATAGCCCAGGCAAATTTCTCACGCTGAGTTTTGTTGTAGATCTTCTCTATCGGGACGCCAAGCTTCTTGCACCTGGAGGAGGAAAGAATAAAAAGGATTAAGACACCGAAACAGACAAGGGGCATCTTACTGCACGACATATGAAAGCGCCATCTCACCAGGCTACTGAGATACGTGGGTCCAGGTAGTTGAGCTTGGAGGTACCCAGGGCGATCTGCTTGTTCTCCTCCCGGTCGGTGGCCTGTACCTCCAGCTTCATCAGCTGCTCCTCGATCCTCTGCACGGCTTTCTTCTTGGACTCCACGGCCCTGGGTTGCCAAAACAACCAACATCAAAGCAGCATACAATCACATACGAACGCACAATGAGCATCTAAAAGGCCAAATTCAGTTGGGCGCCCCTTCAAGCAAATATTTTGACACTCACTTCTTGGATTTTTCATCTCTGCGTACTTTGGCATCAGCCTTGGCACTCTTCAGTTCTCTTTTAGCATCGGCAAGCTGTTCCTTCTTTGCATCAATCTGGTTTTAATGAACAAGTGAATGCAGGAAAGGCAAACATTTAGATGGTCCAACAGACCCTGCACTAACAAAAAAAAAAAAATACCAGCATAAAGACAAGGAGGACAAGGTCACAAACGTCTCTTGCCTTTGTCTGAAGATTTTGCATGGACTTCTCAAACGTCTTGGGTGGTGCCCTCTGGTGGTTACACAAGATGGCTACTGCTCTGTTAGCACGATTGTAGGAAAGGATCTTTGCAGGAACATTGTCTTCAGCTGAACAAATACACTTGAGGTCACATACTGTACATATCATGACCGGGTCTGTTAACTCTATCCTCTTTACATACGGTGAACGGTACTTACAGGTTGTGAGTTCATTCAGCTGCTGCTGTAGTGTGATGGAGGCATTGTAAGTACGGAACACTTTAGCCGTAAGTCCATCCATCAGCTCCTGAAGATGCTTGTTCAAAATAGAGGTCTGCAAGAGAGGGAAGTCATTTTACATTCATGTTACATACATTGTCTTAATTCAAGGCATTCAGCTTAAGGTTGTTTTTTTCATTCCAAGCAATAAATAACGGACTGGTGAAAGCGATGGCTTACATTGAGACGGTCGAAGAGGTCATCCTCCGGCTCCTTGTCCTCCATGAACAGCTGAAGATTTTTGAAAACCTGTAACATTTTAAACAGGATTTTACACAAAAGACAGAACCAACACATCTGTGCTAATCAATAGCACTCAGATGAACATTTTTTCATTTGTACACCAGTAATTTGAAAACCACATTTGATTTATACAGTGCCTTTCACAAACCCAAGGACATTTGCAATGTAGAACAACAAAAGACCATAACCAAAAACAAAACAAAAAAAAACAAAAACTGGCATGAATTGATGACTGTAGAGAAGCAACAAACTGAGCAACGACAAGCCAATGAATTTGAGTTTTGAAAATATGGGAACACGAATCTTCACGTGGCATCTACTACACATGTAGCACAATCAAAACTCAGTAACAGTTAATAACTTGGCAACAAAGATCCAGACTGCATACAACAGCATGATAATTAATCAATTCTATTGCATATTGTGGTGCTAGACTGTGACAAGCTTTAAAAACTGTAAATAGGACTTGATTACATGCAATTAGTAACCTGTAAAGTTGCAGAAAATTTTTTTGGTGTAAGGACATGGGCTGCAGAGTTTCGGATATATTAGCTCTGTTCCAAAACCTAATGAGACGCCTCAGGCAGCATCCTAACCGAAAAGGAACCTCTTAAGCGACTGATTTGGAACGCTCCATTTCAGCAATCTGTGCTACACACAAGAGCGCTGCGGACCTCTGCGTAAGCTTTTCAATATTTAATTAAGTATTTATAAATCCACATTTAGTTTTCCTTGTCCACCATCTTGGGGAAACTCAACTTTTTGCAATAACTTACAAGATTTACCTAATCTGAAGAATACATGCGATACGGTCTTATAATTCAACTAAAATGAGCCTTCAGAGGTGTGCTTTTGATGCCTTAAAACGTCGTCTCTGTAGGGAGTGTGGGGGGAGAAACACTACAACTTACCCTCTTCTCTACGGGGACTTTGTTGTAGTATCTAATGGAGTCTTTACCAAGGAAGTCGAACTCCACCACATACTCCTGGCCGTCCATCTCTTGATGGAGAGTTAGATGTTCCACTCTGAGTGAGCAGCAGCCCACTGTGTCAGCCGTCTCTCCTTCCTCCTTTTCATTACCTGCTCTCAGAGCCAGCTACACCAGAGAAAAATGGAGATGCATAACACCGTTCTGCTTTTCAACTTCTGCATTAGCTCAAAAAGATACTACAAACATCACAGTAAATGTACGCCCATTGAAAAAGAAAAAAAAAAGATTAACTGAACCAAATGCACTTTACTCTTTATAAGTGCTTTTAAAGAGTAATTTTGAATTAACCTATTCATCACAAGCTTTCAGGGTCATGGGCTTGACGCGAAGGATGTTACATTGATCTAAGCAATGCAAACCTTGTCAATGAAGTAAAGAGCAACAGCACGCTGTCTGATCCTCATCTCTTTTGATTTCCAGTCCTCGCGGTATTGCGCACGGATCCGATCCACACACTTTTTCAACCGACGGGCCATTTCATATTTCTGCCAATCCTTCTCTCCCTGCAAGTAACAACACGTGGGATACACCAATATTAAAATTATGGCCAAAACCAATAATTATTTTCATGTTATGGCAGAAACTGAAATGGCTAATATCTATACAACGGTCTATGAAGATTTATTGGTTAAACTGACTTTACAAAGGCAGAAATGGTACCAATGTACAATACAGTTCAAAAGTTTGGTGTCAGTAAGTTTTTAAAGATTAAAAAAAAAATAAAAAAAAATAGTATTTTATTCAGCAAGAATGCATTAAATCGCATCAGATTTTTACAAACGATTTTGATCTTTCTATTCAACAACAGAAAATCCCCCAAAAAATTTAAAAATTAATAATTGGTCCCACTTCAAATTAAGTGGCCTTAACTACTATGTACTTTCATGAAAAAATAAGTACAATGTACTTATTGTGTTCATATTGTATTGCAAAACACTTTTGCTGCTATTGAGGTGGGATACGGGTAAAGTTAGGGACAGGTTTGGTGGTATGGGTAGGTTTAAGAGTGGGTTAAGGTGTAAGGGATGGGTCAACAGTGTAATTATAAATGTAATTACATAAACAGATGCAATTACATGCAGGTATTTATTTTTTTTTTAAATACAAGTACACTGTAAAAACATGTATGTACACAATAAGTGCATTGTATCAAATTATTATTTAAATGTAAGTACATAGTAGTTAAGGCCACTTGATATAAAGTGGGACAAAATAAGAGGAAATACAATCCTTGGCTAAATCAGTGCTTAGAAAACCCAAATTCTATTTCAATAGCATGCCTTCAGTCATGTGCTAATTTTTACCTTGATCCTTGAACTGGGGTTCAACATGATGTATTTGATAGAGCCTTGGATATTCTCAGTCCAGGACACCAGCCACGTCACCTTGTTGTCATGACGCACCTCCTTCCACTTTGTCCCAGGTGGTGGTTTAGGATGCTTTGAGTCCCTACAATGAGAAGCACATGATGTAAAGATGTTTTAAACCAAATGGACTGATGTCGGACTGTGATGAGCACTCCTTACTTGCTGCAGTTAATGATAATGTCCTCAGGACGGATACGACGCTTCAGCATGCCCATTTTCGGATGGTCACCTCTGCCACGGAACAAGCCTGGAGGCTCAATACGGAAGTTAGCAATGCGTTCTTTGTGATTGTCCATGACACAGAAGCCATACTCCTGCAGAATGCGCTCATTCTCCTCTTTAATTTTCTTGAAGGAAAAAAAAAACAAACAAAAAAAAAAAAGTACTAAAAACAAAACATGCCAAAATATCACCAAAATTCATTTTAGAAATTAGAGGTAAAACCGTACCAGTTTCTCTTCTTTAGTCATGGCCTTCCTGGCTTCGGATTGAGCTTTGAAATATTCACTCATTTCAGAAAAGTCACACTTGTTCAGATCTGCGAGTTTGGATTTCTCTTCAGATGTCATTTCCTAAAGTGACAAGATCGTGCAAGATTAATAAAAGTCATAAGCAATTATTTAAAAAGCAAGGGGGAAAGATGACAGATTGTCAACATTACCTTCCTCCAATCTTTGAAGAAGTTTTTCCGAAAAACATCCTTAGTGGTGTACTCATGGTCCAACATTTTTGCGAAGAAGGTGGCCACTTCCTCTGCACCAGGGCTGAGTTTCATGTGTTTTCCTGGTGACGGACCATAAAATATCAATTAAGCAGTTTGAGAACAGCAGCAAAAGAACAGAATCCATCTTTTATCAGGACTTTTCAAAGTTATTAAAGCCTTAACATCTGAATGTAGTAAAGCCAGTTATAGAAGATAAAGGTCAACATCCAGAATAAAGAACTTTGAGTTTGGTTGGAAAAATCTACATTGTCTTTAACGGACAAACGGAAACAAAACACAGACAGGGCATGTGTGTTCAACATAACAGAGGTGTTTAAAACATCTGAAGTTTACGCAACCCAACACCTGCTTCTCCGAGTTTTGATGGCAGTCCAAACAGAGCAACCCCTGAATAGGATGATCTACCCACCTTGTGAACTGCCATTGAGTCATTAAAGGACGTACCGTCATAATAGAACTTGACATTGCTGGGAAGAGGCTCATATGGTGGCGCAAATACAGGCCCTTTGTGTTCCAAAAACTTCCATTTCACGCCATCTGTGTACCTCTCTTCCTCCCACCTAAATGGTATGAAAAAGCACAGAGATGGAAGGATGTAAACCAACATCCCAACACAAGCAACCAAAACGGCTGTGCAAAGTGCCAGAACAAGGGCATTTGTGATCTGCACCATATCCCCGAATAAATCAGAAGACGAGGAGTCAGCCTATAATTACTTAACCATCAGAGGATGTGAGACTAACCATTTCCACTTCTCTTCTGGCTCTTTTTTTGCTTTTTTCTTGCCATCTGTGACAGCTTCTCCTTTCTTGACTTTTGTCTTCTTTTTGGGCTTAATGTCCTATGGCAAATCAAAAGATTCACATGAATTATGTTTAAAGACAATTCTTGTAAAGTGTAACCTGGAGAGATAAGCTTCATCCACTAACCTCCTCTTCCTGTTTCCGTTTCTTTGCCTTCTTTTCTCTTTCCTCGGTTTTAATTTTTTTGGGCTTGAACTCGGCACTGAAGAAAACAAAAACATTAAGATGTCTGGTATTTCCACACCTTTCATTTACCATATAACCTGCTCTATTTGCTCGAACGCTTCACGTTTTAAACAAAGATTAGCGAATCAATGTGCTTTCGTGACTAAAGAAGATTGGAAGGTTCTTATGTCACATGCGAGTTCAAGATGGCCTGCGAATGCAATGTCACTTACATTACGTCATCATCGCGCTCTCTCTTCAGAGACTTCTCGTGTTTAGGAGAGTGGTAGAAGTCATTATTCTCAGGTTCAGACTTGATGAAAGGGCTGCGTGAAGGATAAGACAAGCATTATTCATTTTCTTGCTCATCTGATCAAAACTGAGAACCCTT
This sequence comes from Sinocyclocheilus rhinocerous, assembly GCF_001515625.1. NCBI lineage: Eukaryota > Metazoa > Chordata > Actinopteri > Cypriniformes > Cyprinidae > Sinocyclocheilus > Sinocyclocheilus rhinocerous. The sequence continues at coordinate 1,586,491 of NW_015662167.1, read as the reverse complement.
TTAAATTGTCTCAAGATAAATTCATGCTTCTAATTATGTGATTACAACCACACAGTTGATCTTAAAGGGATCATATCACAAGGAAATGAAATTTTCCTTGATCTTTGGAGAAACAATTCACTTTAGAATGAAAACATACTGTAACTTTCAGAACTCAAATCCCCTGAGTACAAAACAAGCAACTATTGAAAGTTGAACTGATGAAATCCAAAGCATTAATATCTGAGCCCAATTTATATAATCGCACCTATTTGGTGTTTAGAGGAAGTATAGATACCATTACACCAAACAACAGAAGATTACGAGTAAAAAGGTGTAGGAAGTTCACTAATATTGTGGGGTATGTAGCAACTAAATGATTCCCAACTTTGGAAAATTAAGTGTGCTTCTAGTCATTTCAGTATTATTCTAATTTGAGTTGCTGATTTTTCTACATATTTTTTTTTTCATGATTTCATAAACAGTCCTGTTATTTAAAAAAAGAAGAAAGAGAAAGAGAAAAAAAAAAAGAGAGACACGTCTCTTAATAAACACGTCAGAGCTACTCATGACATTCATATCTTATAGTTGTGTCATTCACAGTCACATTTAGGGTCCTTACTCACCTTTCAAATCCATTCTCTTTCTCTTTTTTGGGCTTGCCATCGAAAGACTTTTGAGGAAGGAAATAAATAAATAAATAAAAACAAATCAAATACACACAACAGAAAGAGGTCAGTAACAGCACTCAATATTGTGTGAATCACAAAAGACTATTTACAACTCCTCCAGAGCCAGAGGATTTAGCTCAGATAAAACTGTTGCAATGTAAAAGTAACAGAGGCCTCTGCCCACCCTTTCCTCCTTTTTCTTCTCCTTGTGTTTGTCCTTCTGCTTGTCTGAAGATCCATCTTTGAGCTTCAGCCTTTCTTTATCTTTATCTCTGTGCTTTTTATCAGAGGAGTCCCTGTGTTCGCTGCCAAAATGCAATAAAACATGTCGTGATCTAATTGCCACAATGGTCTGGTCCATCAACAAAATCGGCTCCAAATAGATGACAGTGTTTACAAAGGAAGTTGCAGTAAAGCCAACATTCCTTCCTGTGGTCTGAACACTGAAGGCCACGCCCTGCTTATCAAACACACCCCGTAAAGAGCAAACTGGGCTATAAAGCGCCTATATATCTACCGTAAGAGTGAATAACAGTGACGTCATACCTGTTGCTGTACTTTGATTTCTCACGTTCTTTGTCTTTCTTGTGGTCCTTGTGTTTGTGTTCTTTGTCCTTGTATTTATCTTTGTGTTTGTGAGAATCTGCCAACAAAGAAATTAAAGATTAAGTAGCACATTCAAAAGCCAACGAACACCTGGCAACAAAAGTATGTCCCTGGAACAGGAAAGACAGATTCAAAAGCACAGATAACTGGGGGTTAGAAAGTGTACAAAAGAATGAAGTCAAACAGACCTCCACATTGAAATTGTTTTACTGCTATAGGTATTCACAAAAACTAGGCAAAGAATAAGACAGTAGTTCATCTGGAAACATTATGGCGGCTCATTTTGCTCACACCTGGATGAGAAATCCATTTCAGAGTGACCTGCACAAGCCTGCCAAACGCTGAAGACCATTTACAGACAACTGGTTTGAAATAAGTATGGCATGACACATTTTGGGTTGTCCTCGCCCGACCTACTGCAGACACATTAGTCACACCTTGCAGATTTTGGCACTTTACCTCTTTACGTGAAGTGTCCAGTTTTCACTCTCAGCTACGTATGGTGTTTATAGGGGCCCCATTCTTTGCAGACTGTTTACTCAGAGAACTATTGCTTTAGGAAATGTGTAGGTTGGTAGGCCGGATTGGGTTACAAGAGGGCCAGGCATATTCTACTGACACTGTAGCGGACAGTGAGAAAGCTGGAGGTGTTTTGTAACAGGCCTCCCAAAAGGGGAAAGCAAAATGATCTCTCTTTCTGTCGTGAGGACCAAAAGAACGAACGGGAATTGTACGAGGCTTCGGAATCCAAACGAACTCAAATGTCATCCTTTAAGAGCACAGATAAACAATGAACCTCATGTTACAATAGGATGCATTCAAGCATTAAGAGGGACAGGAGTGCTCGGTTAGGACATGAAATCAAATCCTTATTCTTCCACAGTACGCATGAGCGCATTACCAAACGCGACAAACCTTTCCCTACCTCTAGATATGCATCCTTAACTGAGTTCCTGTTCAGGCATACATTCAGCAATATGCATGGGATTACCTTTTAGCCTTCATTTAAAATATATATATATATATATATATATATATCGAAATGCAAAAATAAAAATCCTCACTACGGGCCAACCATTCAGCATGTTCATTTTGCCCTTCAGCAAAACACATGCACATCTGGGACTGTGGAGAACTTATTTGTGAACTGTACCCTCTAGTGGACAAGTTCATTGTCAGCAGAACTGTTACATGCTGGAGCTTCATAACAAAAAGCAAACCCAAAATAATGAAGTCTGAGTCTATATGACTGAAATAAGCCTTTTGACTAAAAAGAACATACTGAGATAACCAAACAAAAGAAACACAAAAGAAAAGCTTCATGTACTAAAATTACTTCTAAACACAATTATATTCAAAGTACATGCTAACCTTACACAAAAGCAGTCTCTGCATAATTTTGAAGACTGCTAGGCCAACACTCATTGCCTCATATACAATTTTTTAAAAAATCCATTATGATAACATTTATATTACATAGTTTCTGGTACACATTAGCCATGCAAATGTGGTACAGTATGGGAAGACCATGCAGAATGTGCAAAATAAAGCAATTTTACACAAATCATGTCATTGTTTATTAAATACATTGTCTAATTTTATGTGCCAGGCCTGAGCATGGGTTTACGTTTGTTTATGTTAAGCACTTGGTGGATGTTCAGTGGAATGACATGGTGTAAACATGCAGCTTGTGCATCAGCACAGTCATGGGTTAAGCATCCTAGTTGCTCTTATTAAGGGAAGCAAAAATGACTATCAGAATCATCATGCCCATTCAAAGTAAGGAGGTTGTGGATTTTAAATGTAACAACAACAAAAAAGGCAAATTTATGAGATGACCTACATAATTACTGTAGTTAAAAAAAATTTTTTTTTTTTAAAGTGCCCAAAACATCGACAAATCATTTAGCCTAAAAATCACAGACTCGTTTGAACAAATTACAGCCAAATGAAAATGCACAATCACTGCCTGTTATGTTCAGCTGCAGTTTTGCTTAGTTTAAAAAATAATAACTTTAATAATAATTATATTAAATTAAAATATAAAAAGTGTCAGAAATGTCAATGATGCCCTATAAAAGTAGTGTATAATATTCCCGTCTTATCACCTAACTGTTTGTGTGTCAGAAATGTTAATCAAATAATTTATGGAGTTTACATTACATACTGGTAAAAAAATTTATAACCTGAATGCACTGTAAGTCACTTTGGATAAAAGCGTCTGCTAAATGCATAAATTATTATAATTATTATTACATTTGTTCATGTATAATCAACTGTTTACAATTGGCACCTAAATAATGCATTGCATAAAACAAAAAGAAACAGGTGTCTAGTGCAGTGGGATTGCTTGTCATGGCATCTTAAAAGTTTTGCCAAGACTGTACAGAAATGGAGAACAACTTCATTGATCTTTTGGAGGTTTAAAAAAATAAATAAAAACCTACAGTCATTATAAAAGCAATGTTATTTTGCAATACCTTTGGTTGACCATGTTTTGAACCTACATGACCAAACTGATCTCACCAATGACACTTGTGTGAAATCAGGTATATGTCTAATGAAATCCCACAGCACAGGCTCATTCAAGTTTATTAAGTCTTGTTGCAATTGTTCATCTGAGGCAGATTATATTACAGTACAGCTCATAAAAACAGACGAGTTTTAAAGATGCCAGATTCCTAGATAATTGCAGTTACTGATTTGATTAGTAAACGTGCATTTTTCAGCACATCTCATCGAATAAATGTGTTTTTGAGGTTGAGGGTTTATTTTCGTGCGTGGATCCGGAACAGGTCACGCACGTTTCTCAATCCTTCGCCTCCATAATCACGTCGATGTGCACTTAACGTTCACTACACTCAGACCACTAGACAGAGAAAAAGAAAATGGCGCAGAGACTAAGTCCTCAACCCCCAAACCCTCACTTTCACAAGCCTCGTTAGACCGTTTTTCTAACTCTACAAATGATCAAGCTATACTAACTGGCAAAAAATCTCTTTCTCTTTCAAAATCGCCGTTTTTCGTCGATTTTAAAGCAACGTAAATACGATTTTTTAGGGCTCAATTTGAACAATAGGCGCTGGTCAGTGAGCGAGATGGGACTTAGTCTCTGGGACGCCATTTCTGTCCTTAAAACTAACTGGTCGTCAAGCAAGCTCCTGAGCGATCACGTTAGATGTGTAAAACGTAAATTTGAATTATCAATATCATAATGTGGTGATTAGACAAGTCCAACTCACCATTATGTCTGGATCCCGAGTCGATCTGCGGAAAAACAGTGGTGTATAAGTTAATGTTAAATCGTGCCCTGTCAATAGGCTGCTAACTTTCAACTTGATGCTAGTCGGAGGGTTAGCGCTCAAGCTAACAAGCCTGTTCATAAAACAGCGTTTAAATACCACCGCTGCGGAGGACAGGGGACTATATAAAGTTTTAATTCCCAAAATGACGCATTTGTTAGGACACGTTAATGTAAGAAAAGCGTCAATAGACAGCAAGAGCTGAAAATATGAAATTATTATATTCAAAGCCGACTTCTAGTGCCTGTTAGCTTAGCATGCTGGGGGTAGACTGCCGCTGCGGATGGAATTTAAACAGCCGAGCTAGTGACTACAAACCCTCAAGAAAGAAAAATAATAACTGACAACGTTAAATCACAAACACTTTACCTGGGAATCGTTGTGGGAATGGTCCCCACTCATTTCTATGGGTCTTATTTTTAAAATAACACTGTTAAAAGCCTGTTAAAGTAAAATGCCGGCGAGGAGCTGTAGGCAGAATGAAGAAAGACAGAGTTGTGTAACAGACCAAGCCCGAAATTCAAGGCACTGCGCATGTCAGAAGCGTTTAAAAGGATAAAAAGGCGTTATTCCTGCCCTGGCTCCTCCCACACCGCGTGCCCGCACAGCTCCGCTCTGTGACGTCACCCCTAATTTACTATGGGGTTAAAGCCACGTGGTACCAGTGAAGAGAGGCTTGCTGAAAGAAGTTATGAAGATTAATATTATCATCATCAATAATAATAAAAAATTATAATAATACATTTTTAACATTTGACTTGATAAACAAAATTCTAGATACAAAGCCTCATGTCACATGGCTAGGTATTATTTACTTTTTATACAGTAGAATAATACAAAAAGGCATTAGGAGGCAGACTTTTAAACATAGTTGATTTGTTTTAAAAAATCAGTCCTCCTCAAGATTACTTGCAGCTACAGAGATATTTTCATACACTGAGACGAGTTAGCCTGTTTAGAAGTTGTGCTGCCATGTGTTTCTTGTCATTTTAACAAATCAATACTATTAGAACTATTTGTTTCAATGCCTTTGTTATCGTTGAATCCCTAACGGTATTTTGTGTGTGTGCTCACTAACATGTACAATGCTCTGCTTCTCAATGGCCACATTTATCTTAAACCTGCAGTTTATCTTAAATCTATCTCTGTCCAGACAACAGATGTACAAAGGCGGAAATAGTTTTGCAACCACGTGTTATGTATGATCTTTGTGTCTTTAACAACTGCCATAAAAAATGTATAACCTTAATATGATTCAGTTTACAATTTAAAGGTCAATGACAAGGAACTGCCATAGGATTCTGCTAAATAACTGGGCCTAACAACAAACTACTGTGGTCTGTACATTGATCTTTGTTTATTTATTTATTTTTATTATTTATTTACTTTTATTTAGACATAAAACTATTACTATGTGCATATCTACACTCATATATGAATGGCCAATCCGTGAAATAATATTTCCTGATTTAAGTTTCAGAAAATAATTATTAATTTTGCAATAATATAATATAATATAAAGAACCCATTCAACAGAACGATTGTTTAAGAATCAGACCTCAAAGTTTAGAATGTCAAGTCTTTGTAAACTTCGTCAGTGAAGAGTCAATGCTGTGATGTTTCCAGTAGAGGGCACCAACGCCTTACTTCTCTTCAACCAGGCCTCACAATACATTTAAACCCACTGTAATACTCTTATTTTTTCTACCTCATAGTCCCCCATTTGATTAATTCCTAATATTTTCAACTTCATCTGTAACAGTGTTTTTTAGATAATTTGTTTCTGTAGACTGTAGTCATAAACACCATTGTATAACATACAAATATGACCAAAAGAGTGAAAGAGCAGTAAGAAACTCTGAAATCAACTATGGATTAAATTAAGATTTATCAAGACAGACAAATGAAATTGGTGCAGCATAATTTGTAATGCTAATATAAGCATCCTACAATTTTCAATACAAATAGAATATACTAATCAGTATACAAATAAACTATAAATCATGTAATCAAAAATCATACTGAACATACTACAAAAGAAATCATACTGAACATACTAAACTATCAAAATAAATTACATTGTTGCTTGTGTATAAATGTATATCTCTACCTGATAAAAATGTCTTAAGATACATCTAGGAGCCCTTTTACATATAAATACACTTCCATTAGAAGTCACAGAAGAACAGTTTGCTAAAGAACAGAATGTCTAAGCAAAACACAAGTATACAGTAATTCATGTGTCAGCTCTGTTGATGTAATGAGACAAGAGATATAGTAAGGACACAGTAGTCCGAAGATATCAAAGATGTCTCTGCTCACTCTGTTCTCTGATACAGACACATGTATGAATCACACAGCAGTCTGCGTACCATCTCACTGCTCTGACTCACATCTGCTGTGGACATCTCCTCTTCAGACTGTGAAAGGAAGTCTCCAACCTCAGGACAGGACCTGATCACAGGAACATTGTAGCCATTGTTATCATCACCTAATGATAAAAATAAGACAGTGAGGGATTAACACCCATTTTAGTGATAAACAGCATTTTATATGGTTATAGGATCAATAATGGAAGGATTAAAAAAGGTTTGTGAAACCTCAGTGATCCTGTGCAAATTACATAAATACTGTATATAAATTACATGTAAATATGTTGGACATTTAACATTTGACATACCACATCGGTCAGCCATGCTGTCAAAGAAGATCCAGGACCGTGGGTTAGACCCATATTTGACAAAAGATACATAATGGCTGGTGTTTATACAGAGGACTGCAAACAGTTGCATCTGGTGCCTCTGTACAGGTGCATCTTCTGGAAGGTGATCTGGAACTGTAAGTTTTTGAGGAGTGTGTTCCTTTCGGGAGGGATGAATGTGAACCTGTAGAAAGAGTACAAATATTTAGGTTTAGGAAGGCATATGGATGAAAAAAAACATGAAAAATGCATTGTATCACAGCAATGTAGAAATACAAAGTGCATAAAAAATATTTTAGTATTAGGTGCACTACCTGTGTGTTGCAGGTGGTGCAATACTGCTTAATTATGCCTGGTTGAAGCTTATGGTCCATCAGGCACTGGACACACTCATATTCAGCTAGATGACCACACAGAAAACATTCCCGGGGAGCTGCCAGAGAAAACAGGAGAAGCATGAAAGATATTGCATCTGAAACTGTCCAATATCTGCATCCACATAACAAATGTTATCAGGAGCAGATTTCATTTAGAAGCATGCTTGTTAAACTCACAACAATGCAAGATGTCTGTGATGTCCAGCTCTGTTGAGGGAATGATTTTAGGGAACATCTTGAACTTCTTTCCAAACCGTGGCATCTGAACTATAAGGCAAGTTGGAATCTAAAATAAAAAGGTTTGATTAATATTTGCAATGTATTTACTAGGCAGGAACCTATAGGGTATGCAAATCTGAATCAAATCAATTATAATCTAATTTACAATAAACTATAAGAAATTAACAAACCTCTTCAAACTTCAGATCGCTTGATACGAAGGACATCTCAAGCAGCTGTTGAACCGAAGGCACAGCTCGCAACTGATTCTTCTCTACAATGATCTGATGCGTATAGGCACCCTGTGCCAAGTCTCCACATGACCTAAAAAAGCACATACAGGTGTTAAGATAATCAGCTTAAGCTTGTTTACACAGAATGTACACAGTTCAAAAGTTTTGGGTCAGTAACATTATTTAATGTTTTTAAAGAATTATCTTATGTCCACCAAGGCTGCATTTTTTTAAAATCAAAAATATAGTAAAAACAGTAATATTATTACTATCTAAAATAGTAATTTTAAAATGTAATTTATTTCTGTGATGGCAAAGCTCAATTTTCAGCAGCCATTACTCCAGTCTTCAGTATCACATGATCCTTCAGAAATCATTCAAATATGCTGATTTGGTGTATAATATAATATAATATAATATAAGCAGTGGAATTGAAACAAACCTGATTTTGAGCAATGGCTCTATATGTAAAACATGTTTTAGTAGTAGGGTGATGAACTCCTCTGGATCTGACGGAAATAGCAGTAAAAATGTTTTAGAGATCAGGGTAACATTAGCTCTAAGCCACAGATGAAAACCTGCAGCTCAACATCAACAAGTAAATGGCCGCTATGGGATAAGTAATACCTTTCTCCTCTGTAGCAAAAGATTTGCAGCCCAGCTGTTTACGAAACTTCATCACACTCTCTGCTGGAACAAAGCCTGTTCTGTAGAGAGAGGCAGAGGTCATATGAAATGAACTGTGAGTACCCTGATGACTATAAACACACATACCCATATGAAGCGTGTTTACTCAAGCTCCATTAGCTTTGTTACGTGACTTTCTTATGTATTAAGAGCCTTTACCTGCGTAAACGGTTCACAATGTCCTGTCTTAAAATGTGTGAAATGCCTTCCTCGCTATCTGCTGATCTGCTAAACATTCTGTTGAAAGCTACGGATGACGTGAAGAGACTGTAAAAGTAGAGAAAAAAAGAAAATGCATCAACATGTATGAAACAGAATGAAACATGAAGTAATTTCTTGAGATGTTTACCTAAAGAGAGTGGCATCTAGATAGCAGGAGTTGAAGTGACCTTGGATTCCCCTCATTCTGCCAATCAGATGGGACAAAACGTCTTGCTCAGCAACAGGGGGAACATCTTCATTTAAATCTTCCAGGAGTGTGACTAAGAAGGGGAAAGGTCATCATCTTTAGGACTTCAACATTCAGAATGTTTCTGTAAGTAGAGGAATAATAAAGCAGACTCAAGAGTCTCACCTGAGGGAGGTTCAAGTGGTTTTGGGATCTCATTCGGGATGAACAGAAATCTGCTGTCTGGTTTGCAGTTGGTCAGTGGCACAAACAAGGCTTTGTTTCCTTCACAGGTGAAATATCGTTTTGTACCAATTGTCCCATCCGAACAAGTCGTCGCCTCATTGTCCTGAAAGGATTTGAGGGATATTTTTATTATTTACACACACAAAACACCACATAATCAGCACACGCTTTATCCTCCGGAGAGAAAAAAAATGCTGATGCTGACCAGCTCAAGTCCTGCCCAGCAATTTTTCTTTCCCTCTGGAACTCCAATCCATCTGATCACCCCATACACGGTCAGTCCATTCAAAGAGATGACCTCTGCCATAGACCCCACCTCCAAAGAAGAATGGGACAAGGACTGAATGGAACCGGACACTTCTGTGTTTAATAAGATACTTCCTTTTTTTGCATTGCGTGAGTTGAGAGCTGGCATGTTGATGCGAGACACCGCTTTCCTTTTCAAACCTAAATAGGGAAAACACGTAAATCATATTATTGCAGAAATCATCACCTGACCCCATTAAATTTTGGTATGAAGCATGGTAGATGCTACAAATTGTTTCAGCTTTGAGATTGACGGCATCGTTTTTCCAGTTTAAGATAACAATCTTTTCTGGAGTCTCTAGTCATAGGATCTCTACAATAACACCCTGATCCAATCAATGAATTCAAATATGTTTTAAGGGCTAAACAGATGATTAACTGACCCAAATCAACGCTATCTCTTAGTGGTTGCCTGGTGTTTAAATGTGACGGAGCCACCTGGACAATATCAGCTGCACTGAAGAAGGGAAGAGGGACAGTCGTCTTTGACAAAATATCATGCTGAGTGTCCTGTGAAAAGATTCAACAGCATGTCAAGAGATCAAGTGGATTCTTCACACCATTATCTAGTTTCTTTGCATTTCAAATATCTTGTCTATGAGATCATGGTCAACACTTATGTCACAGTTCAAAAGTGCATGTTTAGATTATGTAACAGTACAGTACACAGTCATATCAGTCATGTAGATTCAGATGATCTATTAAAGTAAACCTACACATGCCCTCTATGTTAAATAAAAAATTTTATGTAAAGAAAAAATAAATTTTAGCTTACAATTAATAATAGTATTAATAATATTTATTGTAAAATAATTTTAGTATGATAATAAAATATTTTAATACATATTTAATTTACTATAAAATAATAACAATCATAAAAATCAGAAACTAATTAAAATATAAACTATATTGATATTAATACTAATATACTATCAAATGCATATATAAATGTATATATAATAATACATTATTTCAATACACACACATTATGTGTTTTATTGTTATATATTATTATTTTAAAATAAAATAATACTAATACTACCATTAAGTGAAAATAAAGTTGCTCAGTCAACTGTATGTAATTCTTCAAATTGCAAGAATTAATGGAAAAAGCAGAATCCCTTTCCTCACCACTAAGTCCAGCTCAAATCCCAGCATCTGCAAGACTCCTGGCTTGTCTTTCTTGCCTATTTGAATCAGATTTTTGACCAGACATGGTTGAAAGTCCTTCTTGTGTTTGACCACTACAAGATCGTCCTGAGCAAGAGCGCAGATTGCACTGAAGAGCTGGACGTTGTACAGCAGCTCAAGTCGCCTGCTGGCCGGTGAAACGAACAGAAGTAGCTGAGCTTGGTGGCGTGTGAGTGGGTATGTGTCCTGCTTCTTCACCGTGCCGCTGCTCTTGGCACTGCCACCTCCTCCATAAACCATTCCTATGAGATCTCCAGCTGCTGTCTCTGCATCCGCGCGCCCAATTGACCCGCGAGACAAGCCTTTCTTGCTTCTCCTCACTACAATAAAGTAGCGCTCCTGTCTTTCCTCGTTTAGCTCCATGCTGAAGGATGAGTGTTTGCGTGTTAAATGACAGCAGTCGCCTCATGAACACAGGAGTCAGTTATCTACTAGTCAGTCGTGATGTCATTCCGACATTCCATTGCTGACATGCTACAAAGTCATGACACTAAGGATGCTAGGTACTAGGAAATCAGTCATTTCAAAAAGCGACACTAATTGATATGCACTGGTTTACAATATATTATTCGTATTGATTTTTATGCATTTGCATTGATCTGTAAGATTGGATGTTTATTTTAATGACCAATACAGTTTATATTTTCCATTGCAAGTCTTCCAATATACTGAACCGATTATTAATTAATGTTTAACCCCTGACCCAAAGACAATTTCGGGGTATCAATAGTCTTTTTGCCATCTTTTTTGGGACCTGTGAAGCAACCCAGCCTCTAAATGTTTACTTAAGTTAAAGACAGCTGAAAAGAAAATACGTTTTGAGCACCCTCGCATGTTAGACAGTCTCCGTTTAACATATTCAAAAGTCTGCAGTGTTAGTTCCTTATGTGCATGTGCACTTTTTTCTGTACTTTGGTTGAAAGCACCTGACCTCAAATGTCTGAGTGTCTGAACTCTTTAACTTGATGAACTTGTTTTGTAACTTGTTCTTTTCATTGTCAAATACTTTGTTAAAATATTAGTCATTATAAAGGGTAAGAAGTCAACTATAGTTCAGTATGCAAGGAGATATTAGATAGAGGTGAATGCCTCCATCCATACTTCCACATGCATATTAAAAATGTAGGCAAAATAATATCCAAATTTGACTGAAAATATAAGAACGCATCACAAGTGTAGAAAATTCTAAAAATATATATTTAGGCTCATTAATTTAAATTTAATTTCATTTTAACTTCTGATTTACCTCTGTTCCTGATAGTTTGGAGCATGGCCCATCTTACCCTTCTGCCCTATAAAGAGAAGCATTATAATATGACATAAATATTATCTGACTGACTGTGGTTATGTAAAACACTGCATGCAAGTTACAGTTCTACAGACCACACCTTTCCATCAACAACTGCAGCATGTTTAAGCAGAAATCTGCCTTTTAATATGTAGAAATGGGTTAACTAAGTTAACACAAGACAACTCAAGTCATGCATTGCACCTTCACATGCTTCATGTGCTCTGATCACTTTCTGCCATTGTCAGATAAAACTGCAGGGAACATTTAAAAAAAACCCTCTCAAATAACTATGGACGCCACATGGCATTTTATCTTGAAATTTATCTTGCTGCTCATCAGATCAGGTGATGTCTAAGTATGAAAATGTGCTAAAGGTGTTCACCAGACTTGCGTGATAGCATGTGCTAGAGATCCTTTAACAGATTTTTTATGTAACTGGTGAATATGACCTTTACATCACTTATTAGAACAAGACTTGCATTTTATTAGTACAAAATCAACATTATGAAACATTTAGTAACAATTGATTTTGTTGACATAACATGGCCAAATTGGTTTTACACATAGATGGCAAATGTCCAACATCAAGTGAGTTGTGTATACTGTTGCAACACCATCTTTGTCTGCTACACGTTTGATTATGTCTTGGATGCACTCAAATGACCCGTTCACATGACAGCACCTGCAATCTGTAATGTTTATGCTGCAGGGCTATGATGTCCTCAATGAGAAACAAAGAAACAAAACAGAATAACCAATGAATTGTAAAGGTTCTCGCTGCTCTAACTGAAAATCAACTGAGGAAAACAAGAGAAAGAACTTAAGGGGATAGTTCACCCAAAAATGAAAATTCTGTCTTTGAAGAATGCTGGTAAACAAACAGTTGCTGGTAGCCACTGACTTCCATAGTATTTTATCCCATACTATGGAAGTCAATGGCAACCAACAACTGTTTGGTTACAACATTCTTCACAATATCTTATTTTGTGTTCAACAGAAAAAAGAAATTCATACAGGTTTGGAACAACTTGTGGGTCAGTAAATGATGGCAATTTTTTCTTTCTTTCTTTTTATGAAATTTTATTTGGGTGAACCATCAATTTAAAAAAAAAAAAAAATGGAACATTCAGCACACCAGAGTTTTTAGTTTGACAGTAGCATACTCATGTCGAAAACATGAAAAAGATTTTTAAAAATTGCATCCAGTTATTTTACCTGTAAAAGAAACATTATGCTGCTTGATATCGCAAACTGGTATTTGTTATCATATTATTTAAATTAATTATCATAATCATAGACACACTGGTTTTACTGCTAGTGCTTACTGCACTTTTTAAAAAATATATATTTCCTTATAGCGGCAAATGAATCAACTGAAGGAATTCCAAGAAAATGGCTTATTTCCATGTTGCAAAATAAGTTGGATAATGCTGAAATAAAGAGTTAAACTGTAAATGTGCATCTTCTGCAGCTCATAATGTTGTTTTTTTATATATATTTTTTTTACTTTCAATGGACAAAACCCCCACAAAGCAGTTATCATTTAATACTGTGATACCACTGGAAGACAGACATGTCCATACTAAGGACAGTTTGACCACAGAAAGTAAAACAAGGGCTACTCTGATAGACCACACTAGGCGAACCCAGGCTCCCCCTCGTGGTTTTTATAGTGCATTACATGACAACAATAATAATAATAATAATAATAATTAACCTATCTGAAATTATCTAGATAGTTGTGCATTTCTTTGCTTTATTGTTTTAAACACAATAATTTCACATGAAATATCAAATCAAAGCTTTAATTCAGTACAGTTTCCATATTAGCTTAATGTTACTATGAAAGAAAACAGGAAAATTCAAAAGTCCTTCACTTCATTTTATTGCTGCATGACAGTCTAGTACACATGTACTTTCAAATGGCCAACAATATATTTGGAGCCATAATTTTAGCTGCCACTGGATTTATTATACACTACATTGTAAATATATATATAAAAAAAAAAAGTTCAAGCATATTCATATCAAGCTTTTATTTTGAACCAAGGTACTTGCATGTTTGTTGTTCGCTTGCATGCTTGTTGACTCTTTCTGCATCTTAGTGACTAAAGTTGCGACGACTAGGCTGATGGAGGATCACGCGATGTATGCGAGAGTAGTGTTGAGGAAGACGCTGACGAATGTGGTTCTGCCGCTGAATGCAATTGCGGCTGAGATTGTGGCGGTTGGACCGTGCCTGAGCCCGCTGTATCCGGCCCACCTGTGACACTTTGACCAGAGCTCTGGCCTGAGAGACCAACCGCTGAGATACTCGACTACTGCCTCGAGCAACAGGGACTTCAGGTTCGACCATGCTTTAGAAAGAGAACAAAACATTCGTTCAGATCAATCCAATGCTGACTGTCAGTGTCAATGTAGTTACAACCTCACAGCAGGAATAAAGTGATACTGACTGGGATCTCTGAGCAGATGTATTGGTTTTACCTTGCATCACTGACCAAGCTGGCAGCACATTTCTCAGTGCTGGACAGGTTTCCTATTAACTTGAACTGCACCTCACTGGGTTCAGGGGATGCCTCTCCATCTACAGAAAAGAATTATATATACCAAGGAAAGCTGTAAGTTAATAAGCACAATTGCACCTCTGTTATGAGACAACTGTTATTTGTGCCAAACAAGTTAATAAAAATATATTTTGAAGAAAGTTTTGCCCACACAATGGAAGTCAGTGGGGTCCAAAACAACGTTGTATTACAGACTTTTACTGTATTAAAAAAAAAAACTTTTGCAGACCGTAAATTAACTGCACTGTATTTTAACCCAATATTTCAAGGATGGACTGAAGCAACTAATAATCTTGATAATCATAAATCACGCTTTTGAGGAATGGTTATTTGTGCATCTCTCAATCAACATTATATTGTATATTTGTACATTTCTCAGTCAACATTGTAGTTACATCATGAGAACTTCATCTTACTTTTTGGTCATATAAATATCAGCAGCTGCAAAAAAAAAAAAGTGCATATTTAGCTCAGTTTCTGCCTCTGAATAAAACGGAAGTGTTTTTCCTTCTTGAGTATGAGCTCCACACCCTCATATTCTGAACAGGGTTTTCATATCAATACGAGACATTTGTAATGCTGTACTCACCAGCAGCATTGACCAGGAGCCAACCCTCCTCATCCACTTCTGGTGACCCTGGTTTTGGTACAGTTGGTTCCTCAGTTGTTTCATTTACACTTCCAAAGAGCAGGTTTGTGAGCCGTTGAAACATTGTTATAAACCAAGAGTGATTGTACTGAATGTCAACTTGATTGCCTGGTACACGGGTCTCACAATTCTTCACTCTTGACAGACGTTATGAGCAGATCTCAGCAGTACAACTTCAGCCAGACCTTTGGTTGAGGAGAAATGTGAATATAAATGTAAACACTGTGATATAGTTCCTGTTTTGAATTATCCCCACTAATCAAGACTTGAATAAAAACCAGGCTAAAAGCTATTTTAGGCTCATATCTCATATTGAGGTCAGTCTTCCAGGCTTCTGTCAGGCTTCATTTTGAAATTCTATTTTTCAGGCTTGGCAACCTCTTTCAATGCACACTTAGAAATTCAAAACATTCAGATTACACTGTGTTTTTAGTAGAAACATATATGTTTCTTTAGTTAAAGATATTTTCAAAATGTGACTGTCATGTAAAACCTATATCTGGAGATATTTGTTCATATAGCCACAAAGATGGATGAACAGTTTTGGGAGTGCATTGTTAGACCCCAGCTTCATTGCTGGCGTCCATCTGTCATTCTCCAGCAGGGGGGTGTGCCATTAAAACAATACATACATTTTCTCTGAAAACACAGCATCTGCATCATGTGGAAATTATTTAATTTCGATGTTTTTTATGCAGGGTTCATTATTAACATTTATTTTATTTATTTTTTTTGCTCCCTCTCCTTTAACACTTGAATTATTTAGAAAGGCATGTCGAGGAAAACAAGGGCCACTGATTTATCCGTTTGTGCAATAGGTTACAAATAACGTTACACACTAAAACAAAGTGTCCTGTAGAAGAAATGTAAATGACAAATACTATCACATCACTATCGATGAATGAAGCAGCGTCATAAACTTCGATTATGATTAAGACATATAGTGTTATTATGTATTAATTTATCCATATTTCTATACATGCATATATACAAACAAAACAGATTTAGGAATATACAGATTTTCTCGCATAGTTTAAAAAGAGGCTTAAGTGAAACATACTACCTGCTTCTTTACAGAGCAACCGATTTTCCGACGTCTAAATAGTTAAAAATACATCTTTGGTTGTTTAATCCAAGGTAGAGGTGCAGAATATATGTTCTTTTCTTTTGTTTCTTTTTGCTTTTAGAAACTGTTCCACGTAAATTATAGCACCGCAGTATAGATCCCAACGAACAGCTGATAATAAAAACAAAAAAGCCCAATGATGTAGCTCCGCCCACAGTCGAGCGCTAGTCCAATGGGATTCGTACACAAACCGAGGGGTGGAGCCAGAATTTAACGGGGTGTATTAACCGTTTTTTCATCTATAACAGACCTGGGAACAGTTTTTAACACTATGCTATAAAACTCATTGGTTGAGCGTGAGTAAAACTGATTCCAGTTCAGCTGTGGAAGACGGTAGCATGACATGTCGAGGGCAGGTCGAGGGGCGTAGTTACACATTTTGAAAACTGCAGAATGAGCGCAGCAACTGACAGTAGGGATTATTTGGGTATGAAGGAGAGCTTTTTTTAAAGGCATAGTTCACTCAGAAATTAAAATGTGCCTTTATGTAGTTCCAAACCAATATGGCTTGCTATCTTTTGTGGAAAACTAAAAAGAGAACATTAGGCGGACATATTTAGTCACAATTCACGTATGGAAATGATGCAACCAAAGTCAACAGTGACTGAAGCTAAAAGTGTAACATTTTACAATATCTTTCCGCATTATTTAGAACATGAGCCTTTAATTCCCTCTAAATGCCATAAAGAAATAAAACACGTTTTGATCTAAATGAATGGACACATTAGTATTAATATTTTAATGTAATTAAAACGCGTTTTAAGCAAATGTGATTGATAAGTGAATAGGAAAACACATTTTTATCACGGCGAAATTTTGCTAATAATAATAAAAAAATAAGTCACGTTAAATCATTTTAAACAGGATTCGATACTATAGGTATATTTAAGCCTCCTAAACACCTAGTAAAATATTTTTTTGTGTTTAGATTATCAAACATTGTGTCAAACATTGTGGACACAAAGTTCTTTCATAAAAAAGTGATACACACTGGAGGACAAAACCTGCAGAAATGATCAATAAATATGTCTATAAATAAATAATAGGAAAATGAATAAATGATTAAACAAAACAAGATAAAACAAATATAATTATTTTGTAATAAAATTAAATCCTGAATTTATTGTTATTACCTGTTTTCTTCACTTATTATTTTCTGTATTTATACATTTATTTGTATCATTTTAACTTTTATTTAATTATTCTTTCATTTATTTTTAATAATTTTATGATGACATCATTAACATAATATATTTATATTGTATTTATTTTTTATATTGTATTATTATTTTGTAATTGTTTATATTTAGTTATAGCTTATGACTGCAGAACCAAACAGAAAACCCGTTAGGAACATCGCAAAATAACCACATTTTATTACCACAAGATGGAGCCATAATCAAACTTGTACTTTCACCCCCAAACTCATTCCAGGCTCGTCTTGACGTCTGTTGAAAAGTGCATTGTGCACTTGTCAGCTATATCAAAACTAGATAATAAAACATATCCAGAACACATACATTCTAGTGTATTATATATAATGGCCTGGACTTTGAAACAAAACTTGATGACAGTGAACATTTCATCACTAAACGATGCATCTGTACAAACCAAATCTAGCATATGTGTTTTGTTACGAAGTAGACTTAAGTAGATTTATGCTGCACACGCTAATTCTATTATCCTCCATTATGCAGACTTTGGAAATGGCAAACAGTTCCTTCACAAAAGCTTTAATTAAAATGAACAATCTGGCTTTTTAACACACATTGGCTTGAAGCCATGAAGTAAACAATGCATTTAGAATGGCTAATTTGCATGATCTTAATAGGCACGAATTAAACAATTCACTTGTGTGTATTACCTGCGAAGTGCGCTTTGGAACATTCACACCTAGGCAGCAGTAAAGTGCTGGTAATTAAATGAAACACTGACGACAGCGATGGCTGTAGGCTGTTCTTTTGGGCGGGTCCAAATGGACGTATACCCACTTAGTCTGTCAGACTATTTTAAATAAGTACAGACTCACTAATTGTAGTCCAGTTCAGTGTTCACGTTACGAGAACTGCGGATTGGCGAGGTCACTACATTTAACGCACTATCTGAAGTGGAGCGATTTTACCCCTGAAAATAACTGGACTGGATTGTTAAAATTGAAGAGTTCAGCATGCCTCGATCTTTCCTCGTAAAAAAGTATTTCACCAGCAAGAGGCCAAACTACAGCGAGTTGGAATGTCAGAACGGTGAGTTTTGGTATATTCTTTAAAAATCGAATCGATCTAAACGTAAAATGTTTTTAGAAAGCAAAACTTGCACATTAGATTGACTATAGAATAGCAACTGTATTTATGTTCGAGTTTTCATAAAGCTTCGATAAATCGGACATAGTTATAAGACAGATAAATGTAACTTTCAAAAGTTTGTGGATAATTTCCCGTGTGTGGAATTTCGATTTAGACAGCTCCTTTTCTTCACTGGATCTGGTTGCATGTGAGATGCACGTTTTTTTTGTTTTGTTTTTTTGAGTTTCTACTTCTGTTGCAACTATCTGCCTTATGCTTTTCATTGGCAATCACTTATATTATCAACTATCAAGTCCTTTAAGTCGAGTGTTTATGGTTGTAAAAACATGATTAGGAACTTATTTTGTCTTTCTCTCTCACCCATCAGATACTCTGCCAGACAGATACCCACTAGCAGAACTTCCAGCAGTCACCAGCGACTTCCCAGTAACTTGCTTGACCACTGGACTGGTTTGGGATGTCAGCTTGCTACCCTCCCTTCACGATCCCACATCCCCATCCACCCTTTCCACTAGCCAGGGCCCGCTGGACCTCAGCTCCCCGTCCAGCGTCAGCTGCAGCAGCAGTGGGGAGGAAGATGAGGGGCGCACCTCAGACCCACCGAGCCCAGATTCCTCAGACACCTACCACCCCCAACAGACCAGCAGGCCGAGGCGCAACAGCAAGAACAGAGCAGGACAGAGAGAGGACAAGAGCGAGGCCACCGTCCCAGCCACTCGACCGGCCTTCTTCTGCAAGCACTGTCCCAAAGAATACAACAGTCTTGGTGCCTTGAAGATGCACATCCGCTCACACACACTACCATGCGTCTGTCCCACCTGTGGAAAGGCATTCTCACGACCCTGGCTGTTAAGAGGACACATTCGCACACATACAGGTACATCAACAAACTTACTAAATGTTTTCTCACTTTAAGGCTTATTTCATCAGTTACTAACACCAAATTTGGTTCATGCTGATTTGCATTAAAAAAATTTTTATGAAATTTCAAATGTTATCGATTTATTGTTAAAGACATAGCAGAATAAACATTGTCAATTTTGCTTTGGAAATTAAATTTTATTTTAAAAAAAATATTTATTTTTAAGATGTAGCAGAGTAAATGACTTTAATTTTACTAGATTTAATTACATTTTAAATTAATTTTTTTTAAAGATTGTAGCTGAGCAAATATCTTCTATTTTGCTTTTAATTAAAAAATTATTTTCCTTGTTCTTAATTTATTTGTAAGATGTAGCAGAGTAAATTACTTTTTAATTTGACTAGATTGAATTAAATGTTAAATGAATTTTTTTTAAAGATTGAAGCTGAGCAAATATCTTCTATTTTGCTTTGAATTAAAAAAAAAAGTATTTTCCTTGTTTTTAATTCATTCATTTTTTTTAAAAGATATGTTTATGTAAATGTCTTCCATTTTTGCTTTGGAATTTCAAAGGTCCATGGGAGAATTTTTATT
>NW_015662167.1:1565196-1566052 GCF_001515625.1 Sinocyclocheilus rhinocerous | reverse complement strand
ATTTTTAAGGTGTTGCAAAGTAAATATCTTACATTTTTCTTTGGAAATCTCTAAATTCTTTTTTCTCAATAATTCCATTAATGCAATAGCATTAGTTTAGTGATTCACTCAGTCACGTGAGTTTGCCCTCAATAGAATTGCTTTTCATTGATCACTCATTGTGTTGACATCTTCTTAACAATGACACAATAGGACAATCTTATCAATCACTAGTGTGAGAGCGGAGATAAGCACAGATAAGTTAATCAAGAATGCTAGGGAGCACTTGTTATCATCCTTGCTGAATAGCCACTTATTTTGTGTACCTGTGGTTGATTCAATCAGTTTATCATGTGACTGTTAGCTATTGCACTAACATTGGTATTTAACAAGGATATTTACTTTTAGAAAGGACATTTGTGATTACAAAGCGCATATATATAACTGTAGTTCCTCTTCAGGAACTCGAGCTGCGTCGAAAACGCTAGGGGAACGCCGTTCAGCGTGACGGGCTCTGAATCTCGTGTGTAATCAGACTAACAGCTGGGCGAGACGTCACGGCGGGTGACGTAATGACCAGGAGGCTATAAAAGCACGTGCGGTGAGACCAGCGTCAGCTTTTTGTCATTCAGCAAGCGCTCTGTGTGTGTGTCAGTCTGATCTGTTTGTGAGTCATATTTGGTGTTGTCTGTCCCGTAGGGCTAGAGAAATTATGTCCAAAGCACATGACAAGTCACATCATTTGAGTAGGGGCGAAGGCAGCCAGCGCTTCAAACTGTGTGTTCCTCCCTGCCCGCGTTACTTTACGGGTGGGGATACACACAGTTTGTTTGTTGTCTGCTTGAGAGCAAGCACGCAGAGTCAGCTCTCGGAAAAA
>NW_015662167.1:1558410-1564358 GCF_001515625.1 Sinocyclocheilus rhinocerous | reverse complement strand
AACTAACTGTTAGTCTGATTACACACGAGATTCAGAGCCCGTCACGCTGAACGGCGTTCCCCTAGCGTTTTCGACGCAGCGTCTCGTTCCCTCGAGGAACTAGGGTTACATACGTAACCCGAGACGTTTTTACTCTCTCTCTCTCTCTCTCTCTTCCCCACAGGTGAACGTCCGTTCTCCTGCCCACACTGTAACCGTGCCTTTGCAGACCGTTCTAACCTGCGCGCGCACCTGCAGACCCACGCAGATGTGAAGAAATACCAGTGCAGCACCTGTTCTCGCACCTTCAGCCGCATGTCCTTGCTGCAGAAACACAGCGCAGCCAGCTGCTGTCCCTCTACGGCCTGAACACACCATTTTATATTAATTCGGACATGGTGCCTTGTGAGATAATAATGACCATGCGCTTTTCCTCTCAACACCCGCACATAGACGCAATATGTGACAGGAGAAGGATGACGTGACATTTCAGAGGACTTCTTAAACATAACACGGTCGATACATTTCCAAATGCCACAGACTTTTTTCCTAACCAGATTACTTCAAATGAAGGAGTTATGAATGTTTAAAATATAATAGCTGTTCAGCTAGGACTCCTGAACAAGGGACAGCTGCTGTCAGGTTGGGGGTGGGCTCACATGTAGGGTATGTCTCTCAGCATGACACACACATACACACACATGCAAACATAAGCACACAGACAGACAGCTGTTCTGTGGTGCGGAGGCAGTGTGCTAACAGGTGCCACGGCCCTGACCGTCACATCTCTGATAACAGGTGGTGTCTACCGAGTTCTCTAGAAACACACTTGGAGAGAGTCGTAATGGACCACAGTTGACTGTGTGTTTTTTTTTTTCAGTTGGTTTTAGTGTGTTGTAACCTGCATGCGCAAGGTTCATCACTTGTTTTTACCGATGTTTGTTCTTTTTACCACAAGTTGTTTGTTTTTTTTACTCTCCTTTATCCCTCTTCCTTTTGTTGTACAGGGACTGAGTTTTAAAGTGCACTCCAATTTACCAAAGAGTATTGAAGTCCTGTCGTTTTGTATTATTGACACGAATGATTGGACCATTGAAACCAAAGCCATGCTACTTTTTGTAATACATTTTTTTTTTTTCTTTGTACCTCAATGTTTTTTCAAGTGATGACATGCAACACTTCTGTATTTTTGTCTGATGTGAAGAAAAGGACATTTTCAATAAACAGACTACAATGTTTTTCATATTGTCCACTATGCTCGTGGACATACCGACTTCGATATCACAATTTATTGACACCACAATTTGTGCATGAAATGTCTTAAAATAGAATTGAGTTCAGTGCAATTTTTTTAGCATACCTTTTTTCATATTTCATGTCTTTTTGTATTTGTCCAAATCATTTCCAATAAAATAATTTAAGTTTATACAAAGACTTTGATTCATGCTCACTCATTTTTGATTTGGTACACTTACGAAAAAATGGGGGAAAAGACTCACCAATGGATCCTCTGCAGTGAATGGGTGCCATCAGAGTGAACAGTTGATAAAACATCACAGTAATCCTCCAGTTGATCAGTTAATGTCTTGTTAAGTCTGTGTGTTTGTAAGAAACAAATCCATCAAGACATTTAAACCATCGCTTCTGACTAAAATATGAGTCCATAATACTTCCTCCAGTGAAAACGTCCATCTGCTGTTGTCCTCTCAAATCAAAATCCACTGACATATTTGTTAATTATGTTATGACATATTACAGTTATGACATATTTGACATAAATGTTTTCACTGTAAATAATATTTCCGTCCTGATTCAGAAGACTTTTTCACTGGAGAAAGCAATATTATAGATAGAGGACTCATATTTTAGCTGGAATCAATAGTTTAAAGTTAAAACATCTTAATGATTCATTCGTGATTAAATAGTTTTTTACGGCTATTCACAATATGTTAATTGAGGAATTGGAGTCATGTGGATTACTTATGGATTATTGTAATGTTTTTATCAGCTGTTTGGACTCTCATTCTGACGGCACCCATTCACTGCAGAGAATCCATTGGTGAGCAAGTGATGTAATACTAAATTTTTCCAAATCTGTTCCAATGAAGAAATAAACTCATCCACATCTTGGATGGCCTTAGGGTAAGTAAACGTTAAGCAATATGTGAATTTTTTCTTTTCTTTTTTTTCACATTTTGGAATCTTGGACTCCTCAACAGTCATAGTTTCCTTATGTAGCAGAGGGGGAGAGGATATCAGACGCCTATGTTGGATGAAAAAATAACCTTACAAAATTCTTACACTACATGGTTGGGTACAAAGTGCATCATGTATAGTACGTCATTTGGGACACGACTTTGGTCATACCTGTAATCTGATGGCTCATACTATTTGAAGCTGTTGAAATGCATTATTAGGAAGAGCGGTGCTTCATTTCCCATGAATAGGAGTGACTCACTGGTTTGTAACTGTGATGTTTGATGGGTGGCAGGTGAACAGGTGAATGCACTATGACAGCACAGGGACAACTGCATGCACCTGCCCCATACACCTGTCATACTGCACGCACACACACACACACACACACACTCGCTCTCTTCAAACAAAACAGTTTACCCAGAACAGTCTCCTGGCCTGCTTATGCATACGGATGTGTGTTGATCTTTATGTGTATACTCAGATCCGTTTTTATATACAAGACATAAAGATGCCATTGTGGCCTGATGGCGTTTTAGTCATCTGAGCGTTCTGTTTTCGTTCAAACTGTAATTTTGCCTCTGGAGGAATTGCTGCAAGGCAAACTGATGGAATGTCTTACATAAATATTTTCATGTTGGAAGCTTTGCTTCTGAGCGTTGGAAGAGTTGTGTGTGTATGCTGCACTGATGTAAGGCGCTCCTATCTGCTGACCTCAAAACCTGGCCTGTGTAAATGTAATGCCTAAATAATCATACTGTGCTAAGATCAGATCTCTGCTATGAAAGCCTGTTTCCACCTTGGAATAAAAATTAAAATGGCTACTTTATATCGCAATGGTAGTTTAAGTTGAACAATTACAACTTTATACATTACACTGTGACTTCTTATCTCACAATTGGGACTTTATTTCTCATAATTATGACAACGAGATTTAACACAATTCTGACTGAATCTCACAATTTTTATCACAGTTGTGACTTTTTATCTCACAGTGTAGCTTTATTTTTCACAATGCAGCTTTAGGTCTCACAATTTCAACTTTATATCTCACACAACTTATCACACAATGATTTATCTCGCAATGTGATTTTGTATCTCACAAATGCAACTCACAATCTCGCAGTTGTAACTATATATCATCTGACTTAATATCTTAAAATTGCAACATATTTCCCGTAATTGTAACTGAATTTTGTGATGTGATTTCCTATCTTGCAACTGCGACTTTATCTTGCAATGAGACTTTATATCTCGCAGTTGCAACTTTACACCTCACAATGTGTCTTCATATATCACAATTGTGAATTTGTTTCTCTTCATTCTGACTTTGAATCTCACAATGTGATTTTGTGTCTCATATCTGCAACTTCATATCACATATGTTTTTGTATCTCACAACTGCAACCTTTTATTGCGCATAGTTACTTTTTTTCTTAGTTTAACCCTTTAAGCACTGAAGGCATTTTAGAGTCGAGAACGGCTGAGTGACACACAAAATGTATGACTCATAACTCCAAAACTCTAGTAAGGACAGTCAAAAGTTAGGTATCGTTTGAAAGAAAACTAAATTTTTCGGGGGGAAAAAATCATTACATTTGGACATTCTCCTGCTGAGAAAATGCTGATAAAAGACAAAAAAAAAAAAAAAGTGTAAAAAAAAAAATTTAAATTTACTTTTTTTTTTAATTTGACATACAATATCTCAGGAAGGAAATAATTCTTTTTTGTGGATGTTCCCCTATATGTGTGCTACAAATGATTCATATTTTGTAGTGATAGAATAAAGAAATAAAAAGTTACAGCATTTGGAACCAAAGTAGCGTTTTTGTTTAGCCAGCAATTTTTTTTTTAAACTGTAGTTTATTGAGTGACATACAAAAAATAATGACTCATAACCCCAAAACTATAGCAAGGACAGTCAAAAGTTAGGTATCGTTTGAAAGAAAACTTTCTAAATTAAAAAATAAATAAATAAATAAATTGTGACATTTGGATTTTCTTTTGATGAGAAACTGCTGATAAAAGCCAAAAAAACATTTGTGAAAAAAGTGAAATTGTACATATTTTTATTATTTGACATGCAATAACTCAGGAAGGAAATAAGGTAGGAGAAAAATTCTTTTTTGAGTATGTTCTCCTATATGTGTACTGCAAATGATTGAAGTATTTTCTACAATATATGCAAGTTTCACAAAGATACACGTGGTGGCTCCACAGGAACGACACACATGGCTGGACGTGCTCCTCTGGGGATCTAAATTCACTCCGCGAAAGATATCAAGAAATCTGAGAGATGGACCAAGATAAGTTTGGTCTCTTTTTTAATCGTGGGAATCTGCTGTAAACAACGCTGTCCCGTTTTCCTAAATCTATGCTGGTTTCATGAAGTTAAGAGTCGCAAAGTCCACAAGAATGCAGCATTTTTTTTTTTACTTCAAAACATGCGCTAGAGTAGGGTGTTATGAAGGGTGTTAACTCAATTAAAAATATCTTGCGATCGGAGAGATGGAATTTGTTGAGCATGGACTCTTTTTAATCGTGAGACTCTGATGTAAACAATGATGTGCAGATTTCCACTATCTGTGCATGTTTCATTAAGTTACGAGCGAAAATGTCACTTGATCGTAAGTGTTATTATGACCACTCTGATACATGAGCGTCTGAAGGGTTTTATGTGTTTTTTAACTCCCAGCGGAATATCTTTAGATATAAGTGACTGATAATAACAAATTTGGACTCGTTTTAATTGTGAGAATCTGCTGTAAAGAATGCTGGTTTTTTAAAATTCATGCATGTTTTACAAAGTTACCAGCCAAAACGTGTCATAAATGAAAATATTCATATATTATTTTTGAGGGGGTCTCTTGCGGGATTTCACGTACAAAAACTCGCTCCAGTTTACTCAAACCCCAAAACAATTATACTCGTTGTAATCTACTCTGTGAGACCTTTCAAATGACATATGACACATGACTATCTGAGCTTTATGATGTTTTTGACATATTACAGTAAATAGTACAAAAACTTATTTTTTTCCTCCAGTTTATCAGCAAATAACTCAGCACTACTTTTTGCTTTTTTCCATTTGGCTACATGCATTGTAAAGCTTTCAAATGACACCTATATTGCGTTGATCAAGGCTTTAGTTTTTAAAATATGATTATTAATTTTTGCACAGCTAGGGGGCGTCCCGCCGGCGGTATGGTCAGGGTTAGAGGGACTGCTCAGCACTCGTTAAGAGCTGACCAAAATGATTACATTCATTAAATTAAATAAACTGAGATTCTAAGCTTTAAAATGATATCTAATTTATGTTATTCCATTTAGTGGTTGCTGAGTAATATGATTATGAATGGGTTTTTTTTGTTTTTTTTAAAGGGTTAAACCCTATCTCGCAACAACCTTTTGTATTTTCTACTCTGAGGCTGAAAAAGGCTTCCATACTTTGTTGTCCAAATTTGGATGCGAACCACACTCGTAAGCTCCTCAAATGCTAGTAGTGGAAACGCAGGTCTGCATTAATCAGACCGAACTGTTGAATCCAGACAGTGAGTCAGCTGCTGTCAGGAGCAAGAGTGAGTTCTCATAGTAAGTGTAGGTGCATTTGTGGAGCATGAGGTAAGTCCTTCCATGTCC
This sequence comes from Sinocyclocheilus rhinocerous, assembly GCF_001515625.1. Classification (NCBI taxonomy): domain Eukaryota; kingdom Metazoa; phylum Chordata; class Actinopteri; order Cypriniformes; family Cyprinidae; genus Sinocyclocheilus; species Sinocyclocheilus rhinocerous. The sequence goes on along the minus strand of NW_015662167.1, from coordinate 1,558,544 downwards.
TGTCCCAGATCCGAACGTCTGAAAGAGTGTTAGTATGAGGAGCCTCTTCCCATTTAGTCACCCAATCACTCACAGACAAACACAATCACTGGAATGCATGTGTCAGGTGCTGACATGACAGTGAGATGTAATCC
>NW_015662167.1:1553916-1556368 GCF_001515625.1 Sinocyclocheilus rhinocerous | reverse complement strand
AATATATATATATATATATATATATATGGGGTGCAACGGTTCTCGGTTAAAAAATCGAACCGTACCATTCTCCACACACGGTTCGGCATGCACTAGGACCGCGGTTTAACTTAAATCTGACAATGCATCTGTAATATGGTTTGTTATAAATAACAGAGTTCGGCTAATGTATGTTTCTGTTGATGGATACGCATTCTGGCTTCCCAATACATGACAACAACAGCGATAAAAAAAAAAGTGGACAAACCATTCACTCTTGTTCAATGCGAGTGCTGTATGCTGGAATATGAGCAGTCATTTATTCCGTCATCGTGCAGATAGACCTGAACAGCACACATTGATATCTGTGTTTAACCCTTTAAGCCCTGAAGGCATTTTTAGAGTCGAGAACGGCTGAGTGACATACACAAAATGTATGACTCATAACTCCAAAACTCTAGCAAGGACAGTCAAAAGTTAGGTATCGTTTGAAAGAAAACTTTCTAAATTTTTCGGGGGAAAAAAATCATTACATTTGGACATTCTCCTGCTGAGAAAATGCTGATAAAAGACAAAAAAAATTTAAATAAAATGAAATTTTACATATTTTTATTATTTGACACAATATCTCAGGAAGGAAATAAGGTAGGAGGAAAACTCTTTTTTGTGGATGCTCCCCTATATTGTGTGCTACAAATGTGTGCTACATTGTGTGCTACAAATGATTCAAATTTTGTAGTGACAGAATAATGCTGTGTGGGTACAATATAATGAACAATATCTCGAGATCAAAGTTGTAGATCGTGCCGAGTGTGGGCTCTTTTTAATCGTGAGAATCTGCTGTAAAGAATGTCATTTTCTACAATACGTGATCTAAATTCACTCCGTGAAAGATATCTAGAGATCTGAGTGATGGACCAAAATAAATTTGGTCTCTTTTTAATCGTGGGAATCTGCAGTAAACAACACTGTCCCGTTTTCCAAAATCATCATCTTTTTCTTCTTCTTGGTTTTTAACGGTAGCTGGCACCAACGCAAATAGGTGCATTACTGCCACTTTCCAAAATCTATGCTGGTTTCATGAAGTTAGAGTTGCAAAGTCCACAAGAAAGCAGCATTTGTTTTCTTTACTTAAAAACACGCGCTAGAGTAGGGTGTTATATGAACTCAATGAAAAATATCTTGCGATCGGAGAGATCGAATTTGTTGAGCATGGACTCTTTTTAATCGTGAGACTCTGATGTAAACAATGATGTTTATACTTTCATATTTCCACTATCTGTGCATGTTTCATTAAGTTACGAGTGAAAATGTCACTTGATCGTAAGTGTTATTATGACCACTCTGATACATGAGCGTCTTATGTGTTTTATGTGTTTTTTAACTCCCAGCGGAATATCTTTAGATATAAGTGACTGATAATAACAAATTTTTAATTGTGTTAATCGTGAGAATCTACTGTAAAGAATGCTGGTTCATTTGTTACAATTCATTCATATTTCACAAAGTTACCAGCCAAAACATGTCATAAATGCCACATACATCCATTTGTGCGGGGGTCTCTTGCGGGATTTCACGTACAAAAACTCGCTACAGTTTAGTCAAACCCCAAAACATTATACTCGTTGTAATCTACTCCGTGAGACCTTTCAAATGACATATGACACATGACTATCTGAGCTTTATGATGTTTTTGACATATTACAGTAAATAGTACAAAAACTTATTTTTTTCCTCCAGTTTATCAGCAAATAACTCAGCACTACTTTTTGCTTTTTTCCATTTGGCTACATGCATTGTAAAGTTCAGACTCTAAGCTTTCAAATGACATATATTGCGTTGATCAAGGCTGTAGTTTTGAAAATATGATTATTAATTTTTGCACAGCTAGGGGGCGTCCCGCCGGCGGTATGGTCAGGGTTAGAGGGACTGCTCAGCACTCGTTAAGAGCTGACCAAAATGATTACATTCATTAAAAAACTGAGATTCTAAGCTTTAAAATGATATCTAATTTATGTTATTCCATTTAGTGGTTGCTGAGTAATATGATTATGAATGGGTTTTTTTTGTTTTTTTTAAAGGGTTAAACCCTATCTCGCAACAACCTTTTGTATTTTCTACTCTGAGGCTGAAAAAGGCTTCCATACTTTGTTGTCCAAATTTGGATGCGAACCACACTCGTAAGCTCCTCAAATGCTAGTAGTGGAAACGCAGGTCTGCATTAATCAGACCGAACTGTTGAATCCAGACAGTGAGTCAGCTGCTGTCAGGAGCAAGAGTGAGTTCTCATAGTAAGTGTAGGTGCATTTGTGGAGCATGAGGTAAGTCCTTCCATGTCCTGTCCCAGATCCGAACGTCTGAAAGAGTGTTAGTATGAGGAGCCTCTTCCCATTTAGTCACCCAATCACTCACAGACAAACACAATCACTGGAATGCATGTGTCAGGTGCTGACATGACAGTGAGATGTAATCC
>NW_015662167.1:1542706-1553903 GCF_001515625.1 Sinocyclocheilus rhinocerous | reverse complement strand
AACCCCTTGGGGGGGGGGGGGGCGTGGATGGGTGCTGGTTTGGAAAGAATTGTTTAAGCTTTACATTTTGGTGATCCAACTGGAGTTAATTCATCGTTAGGTGCAATGCAACGGTGGAAGGACGCAATCCTCCAAACGCTCTGGAAAACCGACAAGAAAACATCTGTATGGAAGCAGAACAGTTACATGTGGTCGATTCGTAACAAGCCCAGAGGGGAGGGAGAGGCGGCCTAATGAGATGACGTTATCGGAGTTGCTGTGAGAAACTTTAAAGAAGAAATTCCTGACAAAGCTCAAATCTGCTCAGTCAGCAGGTAAAAAGACCACAGGCTTGTATATCTGATTCATCAAACTTTATTCACGCAAAAAAGCATATTTCCAAACCTGGAAAGTTTACGGTGAGCCAACACGTCAACGCGCCGCCAGAGAGTTTGCTGTAACGCAACCCGCAGCAATATTTAGTGCATATTCTGTGCTGAGAAATGAAAACTAAATATGCACTCTCATACAGTCGTTCCTGAGGGATAATGAGATGTCTGGCTCTGAAATCGGAGAACTCCTTCTCCACTGCGCGTTCCCAAGTGCCAGAACGTTCACTGTAATTTACCAAAAGTGGCTGCTGCTGCTGCCATAAAGCATGTGTTTAACATTCCAGCCCTTTTCTCAGGGCTCATGTGTATCTATTATATTCCCTTTCTTTCGCTCTTTCTCAACTTCGGATGGCTAAATTTGAGCACAAGTATGATGTGTCTTTGCCTTACTTCACATGAGGATCATCTCTCTCCCTCAGAGACACCCAAAGTCCCAGGCAGGAAATGGGAGTTTATATTGGCCTGACATTGCAGGGAGAAAACAAGTGGGCTCAAGTGTTCAGTGACTGCGGTACGGCTGCAGTAGAGCCCCATCCCCCCACTCAAGCTTCCCTCCCACGCCTGCTCTCCCACTCAGTCAGGGGGAGAGCGCCGCTAGGGCCATGGCCAGGACTTGGGGCTCAGGGCCTGGGATACAGGAAGAAGCTGTCAGCCTCTTATAAACATGAGTAAGGTCTGCACCCACGACAAACTAGCGCCTGAGGGAATGCTTCAACGCCGCCATACTGTCTGTGTCAAACTGGCTGCATGCAAAAAGTCACGCGTTTCTCACCACAGGTATTCTAAACTTCAAGCATCTCTGCTGTTAACACACCAGACCACTGTTATGTCTCCTGTGTCTGGAACCGAACGCGCTCGTTGCCCAGTCAGTCAATTAATTAACAGACAGCGTTTAAGCATGATGGTAACCGGTTACGGACCGCCTTCCAAGACATTGTAACGTCACATCTGATGACCTAAGAACAGTGCTTCTAAAATGGTGTTAAAACAGTGGTAAAACAGTGGTATGAGGGCCCTGTACATAGCAAGACTCAGAAAAAGCATTACAAAATCAAATATATTTTATAACACTCAACATCACTGCAAAAATCACTGCAAATTTTTTTATATATAATTTCCTGGAAGACCACTACAAAATTATTTGAAAAATTACTACATAAATAAAGTGTACATTTTATTGTAATTTTCAGAGACATCACTACAAAAAAATGCATACCTTATTATAGTGTTCTGAAAAATAAATACAAAATGAGTATTTTATAATTTTCTGAAAAATAACGACAAAATAGTGTTTATATTTTTACACAAAAAATTCTACAGAAATAAAAAAAGTCTATTTTTTTCACAAAAGTTTTATTCTTGAAAAAAAACTACAAAGTTTGTTTTATTTTAATTTTCTATAACATCTCTTCAAAAGTGTGTTTTATTTTTTTAAACATTTGCTGGATGGGAATTTCAAGAGGCTGATGAGGCTCTTGCAGCATTTTGATTGTATTAACTACAGCAATATTTATATTCAAATATGGCACTGTGTTACTTGCAGTTCATAAGTTTGGACTGAAAGGGAATGAAAGAGAACAGAAGCATTTTTTTAGTACCTGAATGTTCTGATCTACAATAAAGTTCATTTATAAATCAACAAACTTTTAAAATGCTCCACCAGACACCTGTTTTATTCTTTCAACCGACTGCCGGGCTTCAAGAGCAGAATTGAGGGAAATCATAAGCATGGAAGGACACATCTGTGCTACCTTCAGAAATTACCAGATGGAGGCATTTAAATGAACCGATCTACAAATAATGGATTCATATGTTCCTTGATGACTTCCTACTTCCTCCATATACTGCATTTTTTCAGGTTCTGGACACAATCTATGCAATCGAGTGTAAATCATTTTAGATTTAGCTCTTTTATTTCAGGTTGACAGGTAGATGTTCATAACATGCTTCTGGATCAATTGCGTGGGAAAGCGAGTTTAATGACAAAGTTTTGCTTATTTCTAGGGCAGACTTAACACATGCGAGAATCACACATCTCTATCTTGAAGTTCACCTTACATAACCCGCATCTTTCAATGTCTGTCCATCAGATATGGTCCAGTACAAACAGTACTAGTCTAATTACAGACAGAGACACTTCTGCATCAACTTCTCCAAGGTCTCCCATGAACAATAGCATCTAAACAAAACCACTAAACAAAATGCAAACAAAGGCCCTCATCTCTCTCTCCAAGAGCTTCGGAGTTTGCCAGAGGGCCGCTGGAGAAGCAGGGAGACTTTATTACAGAATAATGAATCACACACTCACGAAGTCACAGGGTTGCTGAAGATGAATGTGCTCTCTGTTGGTTTTCCTGGAGCTGCATGTTTACTAACCAATGACGCAGGCTGCACTTGATCAGAGACATGTGTTTCTGAGGTCTCAGTTCCAGTGAGAAGCCAGGGGAAGGAGAGCCGAGCGCGAATGTGTGGCGCCTGGGCTCCCTTGGCCCCGACTCTGCCACACACACACAGGGGTTGGGGTAACTGTAGGGGTCACGCTGAGAAAAATAAACCGTGTAAACCTCAGGACAGGAAGCATACTGCAGCGAGGAGATCCACATTAAGCGAGAGCATGAAGCCTCTAATTTCAGTCCGTGCACTGGTTTTGAACCTCATTGCAAGTCCCAAAAATATTCCCATACGCTCAGAGAGCAAACAAAAGTGTTTAAGAAGCATCCCATAGTAACCTTAGTAATAATAGCTATTGAACTTAAAGGTCTGCCCACTAGTGGCACCAAATATAATTGCAAACATGAATGTTTTCAAACAGGTTTCACTCCCATCTAATGGCACTTTTCCACTGCATGGTACGGGACGGTACGATTCGGTACGGTTCACTTTTGGGGGGTTTTCCATTGGGTACAGTACCTGGTACTTTACCCAATGGAAAACCCCCCAAAAGTGAACCGTACCGTTACCAAAACGTGACATGTAAACTCTGCTGATCACGAATTGGCCGGAGAAAATAGTCACTACCTGCGTCACTGAATTTACGACACAGAGTCACAACAGAACCATGCTGATCACGAATTGGCCGGAGAAAATAGTCACTACCTGCGTCACTGAACTTACGACACAGAGTCACAACAGAACCGCTAGATTTAAATCAGCACAGCCAGTGAAGGATCGAAATCAACTGTTTTGAACGAGCGCACCTTTTTTTTAACAACCAAAAAATTGTTGTTTCGTTGTCTGTTGAGGAAGTACAGACAGAGGAGTGGATCCAGCGAGAGCTTGATGGGGCGACGCGGAATGAAAAAGTTTTTCAGGAGTCGCAGCAGTAGAGGCGGCGCAACTATAACGACATGTGAATAATCCCGCCCACTCTAAAGCGGTACTAAATTGCAGTGGAAACGAAAAACCGAGCCGTGCCGAGCCGAGCCGAGTTGTACCATGCAGTGGAAAAGCACCATTACACTGCACAGATAAGTAATTTTTATTAAATAATTTGTACAGCATTTATTATTCTAGGTTTATTTTAATTTATAAATATAATGTTAATTTCTAAATATACTTATATATAATTGTTTAATTCATTTTCATTCATAATACATATACATAATTTTATAATATACATTCATAATACATTTTGAAATGTGCATTTTGTTTAATGTAACATCTTGAAATCTTAAAGATGTATTTGTATATGTAGAAATTAACATTACCTAGATTAATAAATGCTGTAAAAGTATTGTTCGTTGTTCATTCATTGTTCCTAATGCATTAACTATCTTTACCAAATAACCGTATTATAAAGCGTTACTGAATCAAACTTATGTCCGACTCTTGCAAACAAACAGATTGCAATTCCATTTGATGCCACTAGTTGTGTATAAATTACACACTTTACCTTTAAGGTCTAACAAAATTTTCACATGGTTCTTGATGAATTATTAGTGAGAGTTTACAACGTTCATGGACACGGCACATTGTACCAATTAGCATTTAAGACCATGACACACCACTTACTTGAAATATCCTCATCAATGCACATTGCTTAAAGTCATGTAGAAATGCCTAATGACTCATGACTGAAATTCTTGCCAAAACAAGAGAAACATCCTTGACTGTAAAAATTTATGTAGGCGTTGGCTGAAAAACTAAGCGAGAGGGAAGTGAAGCACATGGAGGATGTAAGTCCAATTTTAGGTCTCTGCCTCACAGGTCGTACTTAACTTGTTCCTGAGCATAGCGGCTTGTATCCTGTGCTCAGCTCCCGCTGCCCAGGCTTTTCCTCACATATGCAGAGGGAAAAGAGTGTCATTATTCACAGGTTCAACCTCAGATGGACAAATGTCAAAACTTTACGGTTTGATCAATGGAACCTTGTGGCATTTCGAGATTTTAACTCTTGGATTTCCTGTTGTTGTGGACCTGTAAAAGGGGGCATGAGATGGAGAACTACTGACTGGGTGTGTTCTGAACAACTGTCCTTCAATTATAAAAAACAAAAATGAAGTCTTGATTGATGAAAAGCTGTTTATACACCAGAATCACGTGGGGTGGCTCTCAGTTTACCGAACTAACTAAACAATTTAACACAAACTAACACTCAGTCTATCTACAGCTGTCATATAACATCATGCAACCCACCAGCACCTTCCCCCAACACAAATACATACGTCCAGGGGTGGTCTTTTGTTGCAGCAGCCTCGTAATGACGAGAAGCACTTTGCAACCTCGCGGTCACCCTGATCTACAGGCAGTCTCTAATCCTCTATGAGGCATCGTTCTGATCTTCTCATCCTGTTGTTTGGAGGAGTTTGACAACCCACAATCTCTAAACTAACATATTATGAGAGGGGGGGGATTCGCTCATCAATGTCAGAGATCTTGAGCAGGAAATGAGATGAAACTCCTCCAAAACTCACAACCACATGCATTTATATTCTCATATATATTAGCATGGGTGCATCAAGCTCTCTTGAGGGGGCCATGTGAGATTCGACTCCGGACATCCCTCTTTTGGGGGGTTTAAAAGGCTCATTATAGGGAATATAATGTTTATGTATTTTTTCATTGACCCTGAGAGAAAATGGCCACATATGCATTGCATATCAGTCACACACCACATTTGAGCCCCTACATGTTGCCATTAATATAATAAATGAATACATGTTAAACAAAGCAGATATTCTTGCCTTCTTGTTCTCCTGTCAGTTTAACAACTCTCACATGCTGAAGTGATTAAACTGCAGCTTTTTGTTTTCCCTTCCAAAAGTAAAAAGGCTTCATGCAAAGCATGCTGAAAGATTTGCCACCCAACTGAGCTTTGGGTTATAGGAATGTTGGCTTGAAATATGAAAACTCTAATGAGCCACGAACATACAGTCTAAAATCGAAAAGTTTTCAAAGGTAAAGTCAGTCGTGTTATTAAATATCGTCATGGTTGACCAAAGTATTTCCCTACATTCAACTTCTTGACTCTCTCTGACATCAATTTGTGATGCAGAGACTCTGTGGGGACCATGAAATCTAGAAAGAGGAGATTTGAAACAGATACTCCATGTAGGGGAAGTATGGGAATCTTAGGAGGTCATTTATAATTAACTTCACTGCAAAAAAAAAAAAAGGATAAAATGATTTAATCTAAAATTTAAATTATATTTTTTATAACTTAAAAAATTGTCTTGTTTTTTATTTTTATTATCTTTAAAACTTAGGAGTAAAGATTTTTGCAATGTTCTGAAAGATACCTTTCATTGTTAGCCATCATTAGTACTGAGTAACATTATCTTCCTCTTTTGCTCCCATGTTCACTTACAACACATACACAAAGGCAGTAGTATGTGGTCTGGTGGTCTTTCACAGCACTGTTTTAATGCAGAGCTCAATCAAAAGGACCTGTCTCTCACTGGAACGCTAAATGAGTTACACTCGCCCACCATGCCGGACATTCGCACCTTAGATCAAAGAACTGTAGGATAACGGCTTTTGCTCACATACAAGTAAACATCGGCCAGCCCCCTCCACCCATCCTCACTTTTAACACCCCAGTGATAAGTCTGAAGTGGGCAAATGGCACAAACACCTGTCTGCAGTTCAAACACTGACATCGTCCTTGTGCAATCACCTGTCGGCCATCAGTTGTGAAAGGGCTTCTCACTTTTATGAAGCAGGAAGGGGCTTTTCATTGTCTCTGCGACATGGTCGGTTTGTTAAGTGGTTTGGGTCTCTGTGCATGGACCAGAGAGCTTGAATCACCCTCTAAATGGCCCTTTACAAAACAAACACTCATGTTTGCTTAGAAAGATGCATTAAATGCATGCATTAAAGAGGATGACACCTAAGTGAACTTTTTTTGCAATGCTACTTTCCAAATACGCCGCAATTCGTTTTAATTCAATTGTTTAGATAAAGTTCATTTATATTTAAAAAGAGTTCTATGTGTACAATGAGAACTAGTGTTGTAAATCTCAACAGAGGAAACGCAGAAAAGAGGGATGAGGAGAACGAGAGAACATCAGAGGTTTGAGGGAGGAAATCCCACAGCAACCTGACCTCCATTTGAGCCAACATTACACATGAGTTCACCTACTCTCTCTTTCCCTTTCTCTCTCTCTGGGTGTGGTAGGTACATCAAAAGCTACATGTCTCTATAGACCATTCCCATTTAGGACAATTTGGCAAAAACAAGCAAGGTGGCACCAGCCACAAAAACGCAGGCAATTTTTTAAACAAACATCTAAACAAAGCACACAATTATATGTCTCCCATGTAAACACGCACAAATCCTGGCAAGTGCATGCCCACAGTCTCACGAAGCACCAGAGATAGAGGTCTCTTAAAGCGCTGCATTCCTCTGCACTCATCCACAGTAGAGGAAACAGAGCCCTCTCTATCATCTGCTCATTCAGAGAGCTCATGGTCTGCATGTGATTTCAATATGGACACGGCAAGTCAACGGAGGGTCTGTTCGCATTCATGCTAATGCGGCTGTTGAAACGTTTCAGCGGGAAATTAAACAAATCTTTTTGGAATTTATATGTTTTCGTGAAGTTGTTATATTTGTAACAAAGAAATCAACAAGCAAACAAAATAAATGTGTTATATTGGCAGAGAAAGCCTTATGGAATACAAGGAAAACACATGCACCAATTTGTCCTGGATGAAAAAAAAAACTGTGGGGTAAGAAAACTACTACTAAAAAAAAACAATAAACATAAAATAAATATTAAAAAGTAAATTATAATATACATTATATATTACAAAAATAAACATTTATTTGTATAATTTTAAAGGTGATTTTTATGTCCATATGATACTTTATGCTTAAAACAAGAAGAGGGAGTAAGGTAATACATAAAAAATTATAATAAATAAAAAATAAATAAATGTGATATTAGAATATACATTTATTTGTCTTGATAAACATTTATCTTAAGGATTATTAGGCTTTTTACTGGAAGTAAACAACTGGATAATACAAAAATATTAATTATGAAAATGATTTTAGTACGTTCATCTAAATTTGGACTTTTATTTTTTATATTTAAAAAAAAGGTATATATAAAATTATATAAAAAATTTTATTATTCCTGGTTCTCAGAAGAACATAAAAAGTTCTCTGTCTTTTCCGCAGAGGCAGCATATTAGTGTTAGTGAGGGATATGGCAAGTGCAGTGACGGGTGGGGGTGGCCGAGGCACCTTGCAACAGCTGGACTGAATTAGCCGGGGGGATCGGGGGGTGTGGGGGGGCTCTGAGACTGCTGGCGCCAGGAGCAGGCCAGCAGGTCAGGGTGGATGAAGATTACCAAAACACAAGCGGGCAGCCATGCCCTGCGGAGGGACGGGGAGGAGGGGGGAGCAGGGGTTCCTGGCTCACAGGCCTTCAGTCACAGGATGGGGCGGCAGGAGGACTTCCACTTCCTGTCAGATAAACCTTTCCTGTCCATATGACATCCAGAGAAAGAATGCCAGAAAAGAAAAACAGTGAATGCAGATATTCATGTGATAATAAAATATAGAACAACGCACCGTTCTTGTCAGAGTTAATGTTGTTAGTGGCTTTTGCTGAGACGTACTCTCGCATCATAGTTCATATCTCTGAGCGAACACGACATGAGATCAAGATATTTAGAATTAGTGAGAGAACGGAATGAAAACAGAGAGAACATTGCTGTAAAGCTCTAAATATAGACATTTTATTAGATTTGGAAGCCAAATGGTGTATAAACACACTCAGCCACCATGTCTGGACGTGAAGGGGGGAATGTTCAAGAACAAATTCCATATGAGGTAGAGAAACACATTTAAAGACGTTACAGGCATGAAGAATTTGAATTTACACCTTAGAATTTGGTCCCTAATGTACAAACAAGCACTTAGAAAACAGCAAGGAGTTACTTCAAACTACTTTTGTTTTGCCTTAGTGTAATCAGTTAATCACAACCCCACAGAACAAATTAGTTTATAAATAGGAACTGTAGTAGAAATATATTTAAAACTGAGTGTATGAAAGCCTTGTTAACTAAACGGTCACTGTCAGTCTATGAACAATGATTTACTCGCCACAGATAACTCTATGGTTAAAGCGGCACATAAGGCCATCTTGTGGCCGATTAAAATACAGCGCCCCTAAAAACATAGTGGCAATTAAAATGATGAGCATCACACTGCTAATTTTGGTTGCCAGTTAGTAAATGTATTTACATTCAATTAAATATAACTAACACTACAGTAATTACATGAACAGACCTAGAGAATCCTAGGAAAGTAGTGGGAGTAACCATTAGTCATTTCCCCATTAAATCGGGATCATTGCTTAGTCATAAAGACACTAACATGTTGCATCACTGTTTGTCTGGACAGAACGCACTTCAGAGGACGTGACTGGGAACAGTTCTGTATTTCAGCAGTAGTCTTACGTCAAATGTGAAAAGCAAGTTGTCCAAACACTTTCTAGCACCTGCACAACCACTGCCAGAGACTATACAATATCTCTAGAGGGCGCCACACGCACTTCACTTCAGTACAAAACAGGCTACAGGGGCTGAAAAATACATTCATATGCCAAGGCATTATTCTAAAGTAAGCTGATAAACATGTTCAGAGGAAAAGGTTTCTCACAAATGTATTTCCCTTTTATCATGTAGAATAATTATGAATATTGAAAAAAAAGTATGAATTGAGACAACAGGGTCGTTCCAAAATAATTCCAAAACATTTTTTCAATATTGTTACTACAATAAATAAATAAAAAGTATATAAATAAATACATAACGAAATAAATAAACAAAAATCACACAAATATTAAAAATAAGTAGTCATATTGTTTTTTTCCAATGTTGCCAGCTATCCTCAAAGTAGGATATTATGTAAATTATATGGAATCCCCTTTTTAATTTTGATGATGGAGATGGCATAATGGCTGTAACACAGAAAATATAAGTAATTCAATAATTATGTTTTAGTATCATTCTAGAGATTGTCTTTAATTCATTTCAAAGTAGGATGTTGCTATTTTCAGGTAAGGCAGATACAATTATGGGACCTCTTTTATCTTGAAAATCAAGCTACTGAACAGCACACGTTACATAACCTTATTGCAGGTACACTTAAAAATTAAGGTTAAAAATGATTATATTTTATGGGTTGTTACTACAACTGGATGTCACTGTATATGCACAGCATCTCAATATGCTCTAAATTGTCAGTTCAGTATCATTAAGTGCAAAATGAACATCTAATTCACTAGAAGGGTCTAGTGACACTGCTCAAGTGCCTGAGACTCTGCCAAGAAACAGTACTTCTTAAGATGCTTCAGGGTTCACACCAATACCCCACAATGCTAGAAGTGCAAGTGATGCACACAACTGACACCCTTTCTCTCATTGTAGACGGATATCAAGCCCCTGAGGAGTGCTATTACATGTGTCAAAGTAGTATTGCCATATTTTCCTGTCAAGCCGTGTATTATACATAGTGCTAAAGCAATTGAACTACCTGATTTTCAGAGTTAGGTAGTGCTGCAGACATCGTCCAAAATGTATTCACTTGCAGACATGGAGGCACAAAAAATACTGTAAATGCTTATTCATATCACTAAAAAGCACTTGTTTTTGTATTCACACACATATGCCAGACATTTTAAGAGAGGGCAAATTAAATGTAAAAATGTTTGAACCTTGGAGTTTTTGTATTAACATCAAGAAACAAATTAATTTCTGTTATTATTATTATTATTATTTATTGTATCCAAACTTAGGAGGATGGCTATACAGTATATACATAGTAAATAGATGTTAATATTGTGTAATATTTTAAGCACAATATTGTGTTTTCGCACAATTTTGCTAACGAAAAATTACCTATAAAGCCACAGCAGAATTGTTGTGCGTCTGTGAGCAACAAAGCGGTGCTTATAGTTTCTCAGTGAATCCACGTTTTGAATGAATCGTGTGAACCAATGATTCAAAGGCTCATTCATAGAGAGAGCCCTTTACTTAATTCCTGAATGAATCAGCCGTTTGAATTAATCAAATGAATGAATGACTCATGAAGACATTTACCGCCACCTGCTGTAAAATAAAATAAAATAAAATAAAATAAATGATTTACTCACCCTCAAGTCATTTCAAACCTGAATGACTTACTTTCTTTTGAGCAACATAAAAGAAAGTATTTAAAGACTTTTAGAAATAGGTTTGTGCACAAAAAAAGGGTCAATTATGTTTTGTCAAAGTATGTTTTGTTACTAGTTTAAGTATTTGCTATTGACTGTTCAAATGCGGAGTTTTGCGCAGCGCAGAGTAACGCGTCGTGTGTGTGTGTGTGTGTGTGT
>NW_015662167.1:1515157-1542417 GCF_001515625.1 Sinocyclocheilus rhinocerous | reverse complement strand
GTTTGAGAGAGGCGGGGCATAGAGGACCTACAATAATGTACAGTATTTGAAAAAGAATGTGTTTTTTGAACATTAAAGCATGTCAACATATTCTGTTACACCAAATACACAAAATAATGATCTTTAAAATAGCATCATATGACCCCTTTAACATACGGTTAAACTAAAGTAATGAAGCGCCCTCTACTGACTGAGTCTAAATGTTTTGATTGGAGCTCTACTATCTGTTTAACTGAAGATAAAATACATGAACAATTTACTAGAATAGACGAGTACATGTGCAATATTTTTATTTACAGCTACCAAAATATGCTTGCTAAGAGTTTTGTGTTTTCAAACAAACATGTGAAGGGAATGATAAAGAACAAAAAAGGGCTTCACAGTTCAGATGCGGCACTTTAGTCTTTGAGAAAGGCATGCTGAAAGCCATCTGTGTCATGGGCAGGCTGTGTCTGCGTTTAAGCAGTTGCTTCATGAGACAGGTGCCATGCTCCCCCGGGACAGTTCAGAGGCAGAGTAAACTGACTTCAGTAGTGGGCAAACCCCCTCAAATTCCACACCACCTTAAATATTAACTGTGGCCTTTGGCATGTGAATCACTGCCCTTATACGGTTCAGAGGAACCATGGGTAAAGCTATGAGGAGGACAATGTAAATGTGTTTACACCTCATTCATCTGATGTACATGCTGTCTTCAGGTGAGATGACCTCCACACAGACGGCACTCAGCAAGACATGCCAACTATATTAGCAAGATCTCCATATTAGCAAGTTATCAGCGCAACAACTGGTCAGACAAATGAATAAGGTTTAAAATTTCTTAACAAGACGATGAGGGACAGAGCTGCTTTCGCTCTATGCCCATGACAGAGCCTTTATGTTTTTTTGCTCAGTATAGGCAGCTTAAATAAAACTTCAAACTTGTTAGGGAATCAGGCCCGTGCTCTGCTGCCATGTTGTTTAGTAAATTTTAAAAAATCTAATCAATACATTTATTTATTTACCAGACAATTAATACACAAAAGGAGTCATAACTGATTAATTAACAAACTTTTGTCAGATTGCTTAAAGCATTGAATAGCCTGATTTTGTAAACTAACATTGTTTTAAAATGTTACTGTTGTTTCTCCCGCTACTTTCTCCTCAGACTCGACGCTCACGCGGGTTGCCAGATATAACAAGAAACAAACGCAACTGACAACGTTAGCCAACAAGCCTTACAAGTGTAAAATTATGATTTTGCTCATAGAGCTTTTTGGATAGATGGCGAGGGTAAAATCTGTGATCTCTGGCTCAGTTTGTTTGCGGCTTCAGTGGCTGCAATATGCGTTTTATTTTTGTGCCAACTGGCAACCAGGGATGTCGAAATCCTATTGGTTAAACTGGCAGTGGGTGGAGTCACACAGACCAAAAACAAAAACAGACATTCCAACACAGAACACACAAAGCAAATATGTGAACTCAGCATGTTTCCTAAATATCTGCAAACATATTATGGTATAACCATAATATGGTTTTATGCTTTAGTACATCAACAAATTACATATAGCACATTTAAATTCAAGGTGAATTATAAAATGTTTCTCTTTCGGTTTATACACTATGGCAGGAGGAGCAACGTCAGACACCAAGAAGCTTTTATTTAACATAAATAAATATAAAAGTCCAAAATAGGGGAATAATGTGTTTCCAAGCGGAAAAGGTGTCCAAATAAACAGAGGATGACAATTTGTTCCCATATTTTGGACTTTTCTGTTTTATTTATGTTAAATGTATAAAATGCTTTTGAAAATATAGCTGCCTTTATTTTGGAGGGGGGCCTTCGCAAGTAGATTATCATATAAGGGGGTCTTGTCATGAAAAAGATAAAGACTGGTAGTTAATCTCAATGAAACACTGCCTTATAAAACAATTTGAATATTATCGATTTACAAGGCCTCCATGATTTAAACTGTGTAAAATTAAAACATCTTCAAGGAAGACAAAACAAACCCATTCATTTTGCTACACCAGTCATGTTGATGATCATCACCGCATCAGTACGATGTAGCCTGGGGACGCTTAATGCATTACTGGAATGAGGCAGGGATTGCTACGATATCCCAAAGTGCGACCGCTTGTCTGCATTGGTTTAGATAAATCCACGTGGCAGTGAGATAGCCGAGCAAAGGTATGCCGTGACAGGGCATAAATAGAAAACCAGCTAAAGATGCTGGTATCCCCAGTTAGGGCCAAAGGCCATGACTTAACCCACCGAAAGACAGTCTATTGTCTGAAGCCACAGGGGTAGGAGCAGAGTCTCTTAACCCCCCACTTGCTAAAAGACTAATTGACTCGTACGTTCATTGCCTGTTTGTGTATTTGTGTTGGGCTCTGCTCAGGGTATTGAGTGAGATTACTGAAGAGCTGAGGTATTAACTCATGTCTCCTCAATATGCTTTCCAGTCTCCCAATGGATGGATTGATGACTCGCGACAGAGACAGCACAGTTGCTGAAAGGTTTTGCGGATGATTAGCTGACATCCAAGTGTTGAACTGAATGGAGCGGCTGGTGCTAACTGGCACCAATGAATTCGCCTTTAAAGGGCAGTGGCGGACGCCGGCACTATTTTATTCAAAACACTGACATGCTTTACTATTTTTCCTTTTACCACTTGCAGAGCTGGGTGTTTATTTGAATTATCAGGTCTTATATGACAAATTAGGTATGTATGTGTGGTGGTCTACCCCCTTAAAAGTGTGTGTATGCCTGTAAATCTCAGCCTCCCTTCACTTCAGTCTCTAAGCCTGCTGGCATTTGGTGCACAATGATCTAAAACAACTGTGACCCAACTGCAATTGCAACTTTGATTCCAGGAATCCCTGTTTCAATCGAGATGATCTGACTTAACTCTACTGTTTCGCAACAGCTGATTAATATGCAGATAAATATATGCATGCACAAAAGTCTGGCTCGTTTCTGGGTTGTGTTGCTGAATTATTGTGGTTATTTCACAGCTATTTTAATCTTCCTAAATGTTGCGTGTATATAACAGGATTTAAAATGTTACAAGCAACCTCCGATTTCATTATCTCTCACATTTTATCTGTCTGTCGACATTTTTTTTTATGCACAGTCCTGCAAGTGAGGCTGTACATAACCCAGCTGCCACACTTATGAAGCGTCCCAGAATAGCCCTCAACTGGCCTGCTATATCTAACCAAAGTGCAAGAAAGTTGCCGTCATCAATGAAACACTCAATGCTTTGCCAAAAGATAGCTGCAGTTCCATCAACGACAATCATTTGTAGCTATTCCACTAAATTGCTGTAATAGCAGCAACAGGTTTCAAATTTGTTCTTTGTAAATTCTTCAGTTTGTTGAACGATTTCTTGCTCAAACAATGAGCAGAGCAACAGTGCTCAGTGTCTTTAACAAAAGGCCTTGTCTATTGCTCTTTGTCAGGAATGTCAGCCTTTGGCATGAGGCAGGGATGGAGTATTCTTGTCTATATTGGGACACTATGAGCCCCCTCCCCTTTTGGTCCACACTCTTTACTCCTTTTCCACATACAAGGACACTGATCTCAAGGTCAGATCCACTGGGGTCGGTGTGTAAAAAGAGGCGCTCCGCTCCAACACACTCAATTACTGCACTGACACCACAGTGGAAAAGTAGCAGCGGCTGCCTGCATAATAAGCTGATTTTAGGCCTGTCATTTTAGCACTTTGTCTGGAAAGTTCTGCACAACGCCTGCTGTTTCATATATCAAAAATGTGTTTTGGCAGTGAAGTGGCATGGATGTGTGAATTAATTATTATATGAGAAGCCAATTTTTTCTAAATATTTCACACTGATCTTATGCTTAAATAATAGCCTACTTAATGCAGCCTTGTTGGCTGAATCATATCATATTAAATAATATTTTTCACAAATAAAACCAGTTTAGCTGTACCAAATGCAGCATAAACCCTTACAAATAAATAATTTACAATAATATTTATATATGATATTTAATATCATTGATAATTTATTGTTATATTCTATATTCCCCCCCAAATTTTTATACCACTTTTATGACAGATTTGGAGTGACTGTATTTATTTTACTACTACTCTGTCAGAAAATTGTGCTCGTTTCCATGGTGGAAAGAAAATCCCTCTCAATTATGTTGCTATTATCATTAAGGCCAGTGGATCTTGGTTTATATTGGCATGTATTTTTAGCATCCCATATCATGTCAAGCACAAGGGACCCTTCAGTAATTTCATCTAGGGTGGCATTTACTGTGGCCACACACACACACACACACACACACAATGCCTCCCTCCACTGGCGTTTACAACAAAGGATTCCGCAAACAAGCAATTAGAGTAAGGGAGAAGACCAAACACATGGCCATTATGTTCACGTAATACTTGTACTGTATGTTGAGGAGAGAATTGTTGACGAGTTATTGAAGAGATGTTAAAGAGCCAACGTTAAGGGTGTTGCTTGTTGCCGCTGAGTGGATCTCTGTAACCTTTATCCAAGCAGGGACCAGGGGGAATTTACAGTGACCACAGCCGCTTAGATGATTGTCGTGTTGAAACCAAAATATAACTTTATACAATATAAACTTTATAAAAATATAAACTTTAAGGAGAAACATGTTCATTCTTAATTATTACTGCATTCATTCAAAACTTGGGTGTTAAGTTGGAGCATAATTGCACACATTTGTTATGGTAACAGCGGATCTGATAATGCCACCATTATCACTAAACATAATTTTGAAATCCGTTTGATTTCTTTTTAAAGAAAATAGAAATGACAGACAGAAAATAGAAATAGAATAGAAATGACAGTGTTCAAAGGAAAAGTAACTCACTAATTGCTTTCATAAATTACTCAACTTTTTACATAATAGCTATTAATTTTGAAGTGAGAAATTTAATTAAAATGTAAGTTAAAAACATGAAATCTGTAGCAAATTTAATGCTCCATTATGAAAAAAATAATAAATAAATAAATAAAAATAAAATTTGCATTTCCACTTACCGAAACATCTCAATATATATTTTTAATTGTTGTTAATATATTTGTTTTTATTGCTGTAGTCTTATGACTGCTTTTTTTTTCTTTCAAAAAGCAAAAAAATAATTATTTAAAATCAGTTCTGTAACTATACTGATTGATGAAAATATAAATGTAACTAGATTTTTGTAAAAAAAAAATAAATAAAAAAATACTATCACACAATCACAATCAGTGCCCTCCAAGTAGCCTGCAAAATAAAATCCTGCTATAAAAATAACAAAGCTTGGGTTTGGGTTAAGATAAAAATGCGGCTTGCCCTTTTGTGTCAGTTTGGGCACAAAGTAAGCACCAATAGGCTCTGGAGGAGGTGACACATGATAATTTGTGTGACCATGACCTTGGAGGAGATGATAAAAGGAGTTTGCCCACTCCAGCCATTCAGTCTGTGTTAAGGTCAGTTAGCAAGTTATGACTGGACACCTTAACTCATTTCATTTGCTTGATCATTTGTTTATAATACTACAATAATAATATAACTCATAAAATGCCATCAAAACAGTTTCTTAAAACTAAAATCTAATTTTCTGTCAACAATGAAATGCTTTGTTTTATATAACATAACTTACCACCTGGAATATTCATTTAAACATTGTAATCGAGATTATTCCTGCAATGTTTACTACAAGTTTGTGTTTTGTATTTATTTTTTGTCAACATAATATAATATTTTTAATTGTCTATTTTTTTATTATTCCATTTTTAAGTGTAAACTAAAATATTTGTCTTCTTTTAAGGTTATCTGGAAAGTTTTGCCTTCAGCAAGTGTAAGGAAGCGGTGGATTTATCATCATGTCGAGATTGTTGGATATGAAAGAGTTTGGAGAAGCTGCTCCGTTTCTGCGCAAATCCGACCTGGAGCTGCTGGCAGCGCAAACTGTGGCGTTTGATGGTACTTGAGATACATTTTCAACCGACTTCAACAAATGTTTTACGGCGGATACAAACACTTCGATTCTCTCTGAAATACTTGCCATCTTGTTTACGCGGCGGCTTTTTGGTGTTCGTAATTGCATGTTAGGTTCTTAACTTGTAATGTTGAAAAGGGCATATTGAGGTAAATTTGGCATTGAATGATTGGATTTCTAACAAACAAACCAACGAAAAACTTTGTCGGCGCCTGGATATTGATCTGACAGCCTCCCTTGTGCGCAGGAAAGAAACGCGCTTGGATACCAGATGAAAAGGACGCGTACATTGAGGTGGAAATCAGGGAGATTGATGGTGACAAAGTCATCGTTGAGACCAAGGACGGGAAGGTAACACTTTTTAGTGAAATTAAATGAATCATGTCAAATAATATAAGAACATCCTAATTTAACGATTTGTGGATATGTCAAAATAAGCGAACTTTTGCTTCATTACTAATAGTGCTTCTGAATGGTTTAGATCTCAGTTAATAAAATAAAATTGTAATTATGATTTTGCAATAAGCTAATGGCGATTGCGGTATTTTAATAAATAAATATAGGCTACGAACATTAAATATTGTTTTGAGTTTAAACTATTTTACATGTAAATTAGTTTAAAGCTTTTTAAATAGCTAAGAAAAACAATGTAAAACACGAACACTGCGTAACATTTAATTATAGGCCTTAGTAGTAGGCTAGTATTAATCTACAATCCAAGCTAGCTATTTTTTAAACGATGGACTAACGTTAGTTAACTACCATGGTAGTCGGCAATGTAGCTTGTCTTTTAAGTTTTCATAGTCCACTCTCTGTCTTACCGGTTCGATGATCTTCTGATCAATGTTTTTTTTTTCTGAGCTTCCAACCATTTGTTCACTTTTACCATATTCAACACGTTTACACACTTTTAAATAGTTCCTTCTGCTGAGGCTATTTGTCATAGTAGTAACCGTTTTAAGTCGCCAGATGGCGCCACTAACTATTTTTAAGTGCGCTAGAATGAAAAGACAAGGACCGCGGAGTGCTATGAAAGTAGTGCTGGTTTGTTGACATGCACGACAGTGATCCAGTTTAGCGGTCATTTAAAAAGAATATAACAAATATATTTGATAGCTCAGTGCACAATTGACCAATAACAATCAAATATTCCCTTTAATAATGGATCATATTAATTTTTTCCCTGTCCTATGTTATCTATAACCCTACTCTGAACCTACTTAATTCCTGCAGTGTTTAACTGTGAAGGAGGATGACATTCAACAGATGAACCCTCCGAAGTTTGACATGATAGAGGACATGGCCATGCTCACACACCTGAATGAAGCTTCGGTGCTCTATAATCTGCGGAGGCGCTACAGCAGTTGGATGATCTATGTTGGTACCATCACATCACAACAACTCAAAGCAAAGAAAAGATCTGCCCTTTCTCACTAATCTTTGATGCCACAAATAACTTGACCGCAGCATTAAACATAGAGGGGCGGCACTATTCACTATTCATAGAACTTTACAGTCATAGTAATGAATTTAACACTTGCCTTTGCCAAGGGACAAATACAAGTCAATTCCCTAGAGGCATGTCCTTTACAACTGACACAGTCAAAGTACTTCATAAAGTCATTTAAGGGAAGTTATGTTTTCCTTAAGAGCATTTAAACATTGTATACATGGGAAAACTAAAATATGAAAGTCCATATATAAAGTTATCAGTAAAATTATCATAGGAAAAAGTCACATTGTGAGATATAACAGCACACTCATATGGCAATTTGTAAGTATTATGTTATGGCAAATTAGTGGCTAATTCGTCTAATTTTTTACAATCTCATTCATGTGTTTTTGTACGATCAGCTTGCACCCCACTGATGGTTAGGTTTAAGGGTGGACCTTCTTGCTTTATTCTGAAAATGTTACATTTTTGTATGAACCAAATTGTATGAATTTACGCGAAACACCTCATAAAATAGATATTTTATAATATAAAAGACGACTTTAAATAGAAATAAGAGTACAGATTTTGTACATATGACCAGTGAATATTTTTTGGCTTTGTAATTTAAGCATCATATAAAATTATGTATATACATTAGTACTTGTTATTATCGGCCAGGCTTAAAATACAACCCTCTGCTTCATCTCTATATCCAAAAAGTCCTCTGGCCTAAGGAATTGTGTAATTTATCCTGACTGGATACAATACCTGAGATTAATTTTGTCAAATCTTCTCATGGCAGACATATTCTGGACTCTTCTGTGTGACCGTGAACCCATATAAATGGCTTCCCGTCTACACGGCCCCTGTAGTGGCTGCCTACAAAGGCAAACGCCGCTCCGAGGCTCCACCTCACATCTATTCCATCGCTGACAATGCCTACAATGAAATGTTGCGCAGTAAGTATTACATTAAAGTATTGCTTGTCTCTGCCCTCTACAGTAACTTACAGGAGGGATAATTTCACACTTCAGAAAGGTCCTTTATGACCTGAAACAAATGTGTTATTGTTTACCCCCACAGATCGTGAGAATCAGTCCATGCTAATCACGTAAGTTTTGACATACCTGTACACATTCTGTATTGCTGTGATGAGAGCGAGACCAGAGATTATTTTACTATAGGGAGATGAGAGGGTCTGTATTACTTACTATTGGAGAAAGCGTAACGGCTAACTTGGATCACGTGTGCCTTAATAACCAATCACATTACAGTCTTGACGTCATTGAACTTCAGTCAGAGTTGTGCGACACTCAGTCGCCATTTGCGGATACCATAGAAATGAATGAGAAGTGCCGTAAACTGAATCCCACCTGTCGCAAAAAGTCAGTGACTTCTCTTATAAAACAGCATTTATTTCGTGGTAAACTCTAAAAATAGTTAAATCCAAAAGTATTGTTTAGTATAAAACGTTGAAGATTAGCAGATAGGCTTTCGATTCATTAAATGATAAGCCGTTTCCTCTAAAAAAGCTGTTTATTCAGCGTTGTGAAGCCTCTTCTCCATTGACATCCATTAAAAAAAAAAACGGCCTCTTTTCTCCTTTCCCATGTACTGCCAGACCGGAAGCGTTAGCTTTAGCCGTTACGCTTTTTCGGCTAATGGTTGCAGGTTTGCCTTCTAGTGGCTTTGGCGAGACATTTTCAGTGTGGAAAAAAAAATTCAGCCACTGAGAATGTCATTTTTCAGATTACATGTCCAACTTTAGATTTTTGTTTCTTTATAGAACATTTTTTGCACTGTTTTTTATAATGTTCTTTGCTGTGGTATTTTTCTTTATTTTTTATTTTTCAAATGTCTTATCATTCAATCATTTCTTGATACTCATAGCGGAGAATCTGGTGCTGGCAAAACAGTAAACACGAAACGTGTAATTCAGTATTTTGCCATAGTAGCGGCTCTGGGTGAGGCACCGACTAAAAAAGGAGTAAGACACAAGCTCTCTCGGTTTCCCTCAAATCATCTCCCTCTTCTTTTTCAATCAGCCTTTTTTTTTTACCTCTCATGCTGGCAAGTGTTTGCCATTTTCATTTTGAAGTCGCTCCTCATCTAGGTGTCCGGCACATTTTTACAGTGAAATTACTACTATGTTTTGTGACAAAGTTAACTGTTATGGACATCCAGACTGAGGTTTGACTATCCCTTCCATTTGCATATATCTTTTGGCTAATTTTCCCAAATGTTTTTGTGGGGTGAACCTGACTCCATGTGTCTTCTATAGCTTAACCCCAGCACATCATCTCCTGCCTTTTTCTTCCGTGTTCTTGAAGTTTTTCTGTGAAACAAATTTGTGATTAACATTTAAGCTTTTATTTTTCTGTTTCCAGCCGTCCCAACCTCTTTCAGTTTCCTTGATTTCTGCTTTTTGTCGTGATTTTTTAAATCCATTATTCACAGAATAATTTTTTTCTCTGATTATAATAGGGTGTGATTGTTAAATACTTTGATGTAATTGATGTGAGCTAACAAAATTTTACCCCATTTTTCATTCTTAATCCATGTTTGTCTATGAATTAGCATTTTCAGTTCTAATACAAATAATTTTTTTATCTATATTTTAACTATTTTGATGACAGATTGTTGACTAGCATAGTATAATACTTTTTTAAATTTGTAAAAAAAAAAAAAAGCATTATATTGCATTCACATTAAATAATCAGGCTGTTAAATGTAGAATGAAATAATAACAATCAAATATAATGACAGAAGATGAGAAATATGTGCTCTTTTTCAAAACAACAATTTTATTTGTTGTTGTTTTATGTTTTAAGGCCCCTGCCACTAAAACAGGGGTGAGTATATCTTCACACGTGGGGACATACTGCATAAACTGCAACAAATAAAGCTCAAAAACGTATCAATTATAAAATTATGTTTCTCAGGGTACTTTAGAAGACCAAATTATTGAAGCTAATCCTGCAATGGAGGCTTTTGGAAATGCCAAGACATTGAGGAACGACAACTCGTCCCGTTTTGTGAGTATATGACACTATATAGACCAAAGTTGTAGTTTTTGGGTCTAAATTCCATTTACTTACAAGTAAAGACCTGTTACCATGCTATAAAATTTATCTATTAAGCATTGTTGATTCAACCATGGCGTATTTCCGTAAATCCCTCTATAGGGTAAGTTCATCAGGATCCATTTTGGACCAACGGGGAAACTGGCTTCCGCTAACATTGATATATGTAAGTAAATGATGACCCTCCAGTTCATGTCATTCC
The DNA here is from genome assembly GCF_001515625.1 of Sinocyclocheilus rhinocerous. Lineage (NCBI taxonomy): Eukaryota > Metazoa > Chordata > Actinopteri > Cypriniformes > Cyprinidae > Sinocyclocheilus > Sinocyclocheilus rhinocerous. Next base: position 1,531,734 of record NW_015662167.1, on the reverse strand, counting down.
AAAATGTAAAAACCGACAGTGCAGTGATTTTTCTAATTATTTCTCTAGATCTTCTGGAAAAATCCAGAGTGATATTTCAGCAGCCTGGAGAGCGTAGTTACCACATCTACTACCAGATCATGTCACAAAAGAAGCCTGAACTTCTTGGTAAGATAAATGCTACAATTACAAATTACAAATACAACAATATTTTATTGCCATATTATTAATACATTTATTCTTTACTTGTGGATTTCAGACATGCTTCTGGTCTCTTCAAACCCCTATGACTACCATTTTTGCTCCCAAGGAGTGACAACGGTGGAGAATATGGATGACAGGCAGGAGCTTATGGCTACTGATGTAAGCTTTAAAATCTCTCATCCCCTCTAAAACCAAATGAAAAAAAAAAAAAACCTACAAAATCATGCTCTTGCCCATCCAGCATGCCATGGATATCCTTGGCTTCACTCCAGAAGAAAAGTACGGCTGCTATAAAATAGTAGGGGCCATCATGCACTTCGGGAACATGAAATTCAAACAGAAGCAGAGGGAAGAGCAGGCAGAGGCCGATGGCACTGAAAGTGAGCATAAATCTAGAATCTAGTTAGTCATTATTACAGTATTACAGTTAAAGATGGTCCAAAGCTTAAATGAAATAATCTTTCCAGGTGCTGATAAGGCCTCCTACCTGATGGGTGTTAGCTCAGCAGACCTTATAAAGGGTCTTCTGCACCCTAGAGTGAAGGTGGGCAACGAGTATGTGGTTAAAGGACAGAATGTCGAACAGGTGAGAAGTGTTCCCAAATTCCTTCCTCATTGGATGTATGTCTATAGCTACAAAAACAGAATTATTTTGCTATGGCAATAATAATGCATGTTGAAACCACTGACATTTATTGTTGATCTACTAAGATACAAGGAATAAAGCAGCCTGAGAAATCAGCCTGGTATCCAGGCAACTGTTGCAATCCATGTGAGTGACAGCTCTGATCTTTATGTGCTCCACAAACATTGTGTGGCTCCACCAGGTTAACTATGCTGTGGGAGCTCTGGCCAAAGCCACTTATGACCGCATGTTCAAGTGGTTGGTGGGGCGTATAAATAGGACGCTCTACACTGTTCTGCCACGCCAGTTCTTTATCGGAGTGCTGGACATCGCCGGCTTTGAGATCTTTGAGGTGAGTGACTCTCGAAATTCCACACCGCACTTATCTAGATTTCCGTCGGCATTCACACTTGTGCATCTGTCATGTGGATTCTCTCAACAGCTCAACAGCTTTGAACAGCTCTGCATCAACTTCACCAATGAGAAACTGCAACAGTATTTTAACCACCACATGTTCATCCTGGAACAAGAGGAGTACAAAAGGGAGGGCATTGAGTGGACCTTTATCGACTTTGGGCTTGACCTCCAAGCCTGCATTGACCTCATTGAAAAGGTTTTTTTTTTGTATTTAAAACAATGAGATGAAATGCAGTAACAATTAAAAGAAAATGCCTTCTGAGCTGTTTTCTCTTTGTTAGCCCTTAGGAATCATGTCCATCCTTGAAGAGGAGTGCATGTTCCCTAAAGCTACTGACAACAGCTTCAAGGCAAAGCTGTTTGACAATCACCTCGGCAAATCTGCCAATTTCCAAAAGCCAAGGCCTGACAGGAAAAGAAAGTATGAGGCTCATTTTGAGCTAGTGCACTATGCAGGAGTGGTGAGTTTGAACCAATAATATCAATAAGACTAAATTTAAAGGTCACTTAGGTAGCACTTGATATTACAACTATTTATGATGCACTTTAGATTATTCTTGGTGCTATTCTACTGAAAAACAACTTAAGCCAGCCAGTTTTAGCTGGTTTAAGCTGGTCTTCCAGTCTAGCAAGCTTAAAAGTGCCATCTCAAACCATGAAAACAGATCAGCCAGGCTGGGCTGGGGAACCAGTTTACCACCTTAGGTTGGTTTAAGCGGTTTTAATGTAGATATTGAATATTTTTATTTGAATTTCAGGTGCCATATAATATTATTGGTTGGTTAGACAAAAACAAAGACCCCCTGAATGAAACGGTGGTAGCATGTTTCCAGAAATCAGCCAACAAGCTTCTAGGTAGTCTATATGAGAATTATGTTAGCTCTGACTCAGGTAAATATACCACACAGTCTGCCTAAAATATGCCACAATTCTCTTCAAAACCATAAAATACTTCTAAATACAACTTTTTCCTTTTAGCCTCTGACACAAAAACGGGCGGCAAGGAAAAGAGGAAAAAGGCTGCTTCCTTCCAGACAGTGTCACAGCTACACAAGGTAGGAATTTAACCAAACTTTACTGCTACTTAGTTAGTAACAGCAGAAACTGGTATCAAACAGAAATAATTATTCATGGTCATTAAAACAAAACTCTTCAGTACTGAGAGGGAGGCAGTTAAGACTTGCAGTGATGTTTAGAGAAATGACACATGAACATCACTTTAAGTCTGTGCTGGCTCCTGTTCTGTCTGTGTCCACAAAGAGCATCAACAACTCAGGGTAAGTCTAGGAACACATCTGACAATGTTTTGGAGAAGGACACTTTTGCATATGTTATTATTGATTGCATTTGCTTTGCGCAGTGTAAAAGGTTAAGAACTTCTGTACAACAATGTCCAGTTCATGTCATTCCAAAATGTAAAAACCGACAGTGCAGTGATTTTTCTAATTATTTCTCTAGATCTTCTGGAAAAATCCAGAGTGATATTTCAGCAGCCTGGAGAGCGTAGTTACCACATCTACTACCAGATCATGTCACAAAAGAAGCCTGAACTTCTTGGTATGATAAATGCTACAATTACAAATCCAACAATATTGCCCTATTAGTAATAAAAAAAATCATAATTCTTTCTGTGGATTTCAGACATGCTCCTGGTCTCTTCAAACCCCTACGACTACCATTTTTGCTCCCAAGGAGTGACAACGGTGGAGAATATGGATGACAGGCAGGAGCTTATGGCTACTGATGTAAGCTTTAAAATCTCTCATCACCTCTAAAACCAAATGAAAAAAAAAAAAAACCTACAAAATCATGCTCTTGCCCATCCAGCATGCCATGGATATCCTTGGCTTCACTCCAGAAGAAAAGTACGGCTGCTATAAAATAGTAGGGGCCATCATGCACTTCGGGAACATGAAATTCAAACAGAAGCAGAGGGAAGAGCAGGCAGAGGCCGATGGCACTGAAAGTGAGCATAAATCTAGAATCTAGTTAGTCATTATTACAGTATTACAGTTAAAGATGGTCCAAAGCTTAAATGAAATAATCTTTCCAGGTGCTGATAAGGCCTCCTACCTGATGGGTGTTAGCTCAGCAGACCTTATAAAGGGTCTTCTGCACCCTAGAGTGAAGGTGGGCAACGAGTATGTGGTTAAAGGACAGAATGTCGAACAGGTGAGAAGTGTTCCCAAATTCCTTCCTCATTGGATGTATGTCTATAGCTACAAAAACAGAATTATTTTGCTATGGCAATAATAATGCATGTTGAAACCACTGACATTTATTGTTGATCTACTAAGATACAAGGAATAAAGCAGCCTGAGAAATCAGCCTGGTATCCAGGCAACTGTTGCAATCCATGTGAGTGACAGCTGTGATCTTCATGTGCTCCACACACATTGTGTGGCTCTACCAGGTTAACTTTGCAGTGGGAGCTCTGGCCAAAGCCACTTATGACCGCATGTTCAAGTGGTTGGTGGGGCGTATAAATAGGACGCTCTACACTGTTCTGCCACGCCAATTCTTTATCGGAGTGCTGGACATCGCCGGCTTTGAGATCTTTGAGGTGAGTGACTCTCGAAATTCCACACCGCACTTATCTAGATTTCCGTCGGCATTCACACTTGTGCATCTGTCATGTGGATTCTCTCAACAGCTCAACAGCTTCGAGCAGCTCTGCATCAACTTCACCAATGAGAAACTGCAACAGTTTTTCAACCACCACATGTTCATCCTGGAACAAGAGGAGTACAAAAGGGAGGGCATTGAGTGGACCTTTATCGACTTTGGGCTTGACCTCCAGGCCTGCATTGACCTCATTGAAAAGGTTTTTTTTTTGTATTTAAAACAATGAGATGAAATGCAGTAACAATTAAAAGAAAATGCCTTCTGAGCTGTTTTCTCTTTGTTAGCCCTTAGGAATCATGTCCATCCTTGAAGAGGAGTGCATGTTCCCTAAAGCTACTGACAACAGCTTCAAGGCAAAGCTGTTTGACAATCACCTCGGCAAATCTGCCAATTTCCAAAAGCCAAGGCCTGACAGGAAAAGAAAGTATGAGGCTCATTTTGAGCTAGTGCACTATGCAGGAGTGGTGAGTTTCTACCAGTAATAAAGCTCCAATAAGACTAAATTTAAAGGTCACTTAGGCAGCACTTGATATTACAAGTATTTATGATGCATTTTAGATTATTCTTGGTGCTTTTTGTACTGAAAAACAACTTAAGCCAGTCCGTCTGCTGGTTTAAGCTGGTCTTCCATTCTGGCAAGCTGGAAAGTGCCCTCTAAAATGTAGATATTGTTATCTATGATATAATTTTAATGTAGATATATTGAATATTTTTATCTGAATTTCAGGTGCCATATAATATTATTGGTTGGTTAGACAAAAACAAAGACCCCCTGAATGAAACGGTGGTAGCATGTTTCCAGAAATCAGCCAACAAGCTTCTAGGTAGTCTATATGAGAATTATGTTAGCTCTGACTCAGGTAAATATACCCCACAGTCTACCTGAAATATGCCACAATTCTCTTCTAAACCATAAAATATTCCTAAATACAACTTTTTCCTTTTAGCCTCTGACACAAAAACGGGCGGCAAGGAAAAGAGGAAAAAGGCTGCTTCCTTCCAGACAGTGTCACAGCTACACAAGGTAGGAATATAACCAGACATTACTGCACTTGGTGCAAATTAGTTCGTAACAACACATGGTCAGATATTCATGGTCATTAAAACAAGAAAATCAAAACTCTTCAGTACTGAGAGGGAGGCAGTTAAGACTTGCAGTGATGTTTAGAGAAATGACACATGAACATCACTTTAAGTCTGTGCTGGCTCCTGTTCTGTCTGTGTCCACAAAGAGCATCAACAACTCAGGGTAAGTCTAGGAACACATCTGACAATGTTTTGGAGAAGGACACTTTTGCATATGTTATTATTGATTGCATTTGCTTTGCGCAGTGTAAAAGGTTAAGAACTTCTGTACAACAATGTTTCTGTTTCTCCAACTGCAGGAGAATCTCAACAAGCTGATGACAAACCTGCGGAGCACTCAGCCCCATTTTGTGCGCTGCATTATCCCCAATGAGACCAAAACACCAGGTGTTGTAACCAATGAGTGCTTCAACACATCCAAACCGACAGGATTATGATGGGAATCACTATTTTTGAGCATCAAACAATTTCGCAGCTTAGTTTTACACTGAAACAACAACCTGAAAGAGAATCTAAGTTGCAAAACCTCAAAACATTTTCATCTTTTTGAAGGTATCATGGATGCTTACCAGGTGCTGCACCAGTTGCGCTGTAACGGAGTCCTGGAGGGCATTCGCATTTGCAGGAAGGGATTTCCTAACAGAATTCTTTATGCCGAATTCAAACAACGGTGAGAAGAGCTACTATTGACTCACCTTGTGTACTCTTTCTTGAGAACATCAAAAAATGCACAGTGAATTACAATAAAATCTTGACATTACTTTTAGAGAGTATAATTTCCCAGCGTGAACATGTTTTGATCAATGCAATTATTTGCTGTTCACTAAAAAAATTGAGGCTGAATTTTAAAGGCATCAACGCGGTTAAAAGTTAAACTGTGTTATTTCTGGGGTGCTAGTGCCACTAAATGCAATAAAATAAAATAAAAATTTTCAAAATCTCTTACCACCCTTTGGTGGAGCCGGAATTTGGATAATATTGTTTAAACAAATTATTTATGTTTGATTATTTGATTCATTTATTTCCGAAATATTGTAAAAACATCACTGAGCCACAGGTGTCTTACATTTTTTATGGAAATTAATGAATGCATAACTGACTTAAAGCTGTTTATTCACAATAAGCTGTGACATTTTGAGTATTTCAACATAATACAATTGCTCACTTCATCTTTAACCTTCAGTGGCTTGTGAGAAGTCAGCTTGATGATAAGCCAGTTGTTAAATAGTACAAATTTCTGTACATCAGTTAAATCTGGAACAACTATGTTTGCAGATGATAATGATAAAAAATAGTGAATAAAAATAAACAATAAGGATGTCTATATTCCTCCTTTTCACAGGTATCGCATTCTGAATCCTCACGCAATCCCTGATGACAAGTTTGTTGACAGCAGGAAGGCTGCAGAGAAACTTCTGGCTTCACTGGATATCGACCATAATCAGTATAGATTTGGACATACTAAGGCAAGTCAGACTTCAGCCAGTAAAAGGTTGTTGCTTTCAGCCTCAAGCAAAGGGACATCGATCACAGGTTAACTCTGTACACAAGACAAAATGGGCTAAATCAACCCGTCTGTGTCTCTGCATTACAGGTGTTCTTTAAAGCTGGTCTGTTGGGACACCTGGAGGAGTTGAGGGACGAGCGTCTGGCTAAAGTTCTCACTCTACTGCAGGCCGCCAGCCGTGGCAAGATCATGAGGATGGAGCTGAAGAAGATGATGGAGAGGAAGTAATACATGATTCTATTAAAAAAAAAAAATCTAAAATTAAAATACAGTGGCCCCCAAGAATATTTGGATATTTAAGTCACACTTAAAAATAAATACAAGTAATTGCATTAGATAACATTTCCAACCAGGTTCCACTTATTTTAAAGAAATATATTTCACAAAAAATGTCTTTCAGATAGTTAGTGGAACATCCACCCCCCAAAAAATGACTTTGACACTTCCTGAAACACTTTCTTTTGACAATTCCTGAAAAAAGCATAATTTGTTTAAAGATGTCACTTGGTTTTATATTGTCATATTTAATGCAAAATTTAAAGAAATGTATATATTGTAAGTGTGGTTTAAGTAGCAAAATACATTTTGGGGTCACTGCATATTGATTTAGAGATTTTCTGAATATAAAATATGAAGTTACATATTCAGACTTAAGGTTCAGTCACATTAGCAAAATTTCACGAGCAAAAAGGTCTGAAGCACATCTCACACAGACATCACTTTCAAACCAAGCATCTTTCTGAATTCACATGACCAACTTGAACCTGATGCCAAATCTGCATATTGGAAATCTTTCGCCCTACCACGAAATTCCTGGTCATGTGGATTCCTATTGAAATTACTCGATTTTGACTATGACAATTCACCAAACAACCATAAATGCGAACACCGTTTTAACCTACTAATAGCTCTTACATGGTTTCAATCCACTTGAATGGAGAAAAGGGCTTCCATATGCTTATATTCTCCATATTCTTGATGCCGTCCCACACAAATATTCACAAACTATACTGATATTCAACAGGTTTTCTTCTAATAAAGTTAGCAACAAGCTGTTGTCACATGATATCTCTCAACCCTCAACATATGAGAGGTATTTTGGGGCCATGTGGATGGAGTGTGTGAGGCGTGTGTCTTCAGACATGCATTTGTCCATGTGTGCATGTGTGGCCGAGACCCTTCATATGCTCCGACACTCTCTGTGAAACGCGAGGTTCTCCATGCCCATATCCGTAACCTCCACCCTTCCCCTTATTAGACAATGCAGGCGGTGTCCTTAAAGCCCAGAAGCCCAGTGGGTCACATGACAGCTGCTCACCCCACTCCCCACTAAAAATACAGGCCAGCTCCCTGCTCAAAGGCCTGTTTTGCCAAGGCGCCTGTTTCTCTAAAGGACCACATTGAAAGCATATCTGCAGACTGGCAAAGGATTAAAGCCGCTGGTTCACAGAAGGCCTCAGTTTCTAAATAAATATTTGACACTTCACCTTTTGGGTGGCCTGGAGCACAGATGCATGGCAGCTATTTGATCAGACCGAATTCTCTGCCGTCATCCGCTAACATATAACCACAGTACTGTGAAAGCAAGTGCATGACATCTGAAAGTCGCCCCAGTAATAGACTAACTAAAAGGAGCCTCGTTTCATGCATTCATGGACGTAAGCCAGTGGGTCATATGGGGGTGACACAGTCTTCCCATGATCAGTGTTGTTGTTGTTGTGGGCGGTGTTATGCAAATCTTCCCACATAGTGAGGTAGATATGTGGGGGCGTGTTCGAACGAGCCGTTTTAGGTAGGTGTGGCTAACTCTTAACTTTTATAAAGAATATCTCTTTGGATTTGAGACTTTAGTCTTTGCAAATTTACAGATCTTCTTTATGCACCAAGAGCTTGTAACACTCCAAAGAGAAAGGAAAAAATGAAATCGCATCATATGACCCCTTTAAAATCAATTTCACTAACTGAAATAAAGTTCAAATAACAAGAAATAAAATATAAATATTAGAGCATTAGCAAAATTGGCTTGGCAACTCACTGAATTAAAAATAAGTTTTAGTTGAAGTGCTAAACTTACTAAAGCTAAAACTGAAAATAAAAAGCTGTTAGCCGTTAGCCTCGTGGTTAGTATGTCGACACATAGCGCAACTGCACTCACAGCGACCCGAGTTCGAATCCCGCCTCAAGGTCCTTTGCTGATCCCGCTCCCCTCTCTCCACCCCAATATTTCCTGTCATCTCTCCACTGTACTCGCAAAATAAAAGGCACAAAAAGCCCATAAATATAACTTTAAAAAAAGAAAACTGAAAATATAAAAATAAATGCTAATTCAAAATATTAATAAATACTGTAACAGTATAAAATAATACTAAAACAACACTGATGCATTAATAGTTTGTGGGTTCATGTGGTTAACACAATGTTTTTATAGTCTAAGTATGGATGAATGATAAGACTGCAAAAATATTTGTTGCAATAACTCTAAAACTAAAATGGACGTTGTATTGTTAAAAACAAGAGGATTGTACCCAAAGCCACTCAATATAGCGGCTGTAAGAATGGAAGCCGGCCTTTCAATTTATAGAGCCAATCACGTGATGTAGCTGGACCAGGCTGAAAAATACAGTATTTAATTATAGTTTAGAAATAAAGAAACAAAAATGTAAAACTTAATACTAATAATTTTAGATCTTTTCTCGTTCAAGTATATAGGAACTATAATTATATCACCAAGATATTAAAAAGATACCACTCAATATAGCGGCTGTAAGAATGGAAGCCGGCCTTTCAATTTATAGAGCCAATCACGTGATGTAGCTGGACCAGGCTGAAAAATACAGTATTTAATTATAGTTTAGAAATAAAGAAACAAAAATGTAAAACTTAATACTAATAATTTTAGATCTTTTCTCGTTCAAGTATATAGGAACTATAATTATATCACCAAGATGGACTGACATGCCTTAAAAAGACTATACCTATACCTAATTATACCTGCCTCTTGTCATTAGGGAGGCTCTTATGATCATCCAGTGGAATATCCGGGCCTTCAACATGGTGAAGAACTGGCCGTGGATGAAACTTTTCTTTAAAATCAAGCCCCTGCTGAGGAGCGCCGCCACGGAAAAAGAGCTGGCCGCTCTAAAAGAGGAGTTCCTGAAGCTAAAGGAGGCACTAGAGAAATCAGAGTCCAAACGTAAGGAACTGGAAGAAAAACAGGTCAGCCTGATCCAAGAGAAGAATGACCTTTCCCTGCAGCTTCAGGCAGTGAGTATCAATGGCAATCGTACTGTTTGCTCATAAACACCACAAAAAATGGTGCCACAGAACTACTCATTATTGCATTTTTATATTTTACTGTGTTACAGCAGGACATTTAGTACAGTTTCGTTAAGTTTGCAGTTTGGGAAAAAGTCTGAATGCAGGTGAAATAAAAAAAATAAAAAAAAATAGCTGAATGCATAAAAGTATAAAATTATTCTTCTCCAAGGCACTAATTTTGACATGATCCATGATCTAAATAATCTATGTAGGTTTAAGGGAAAGAAAATGATGTTTTAAAAGGATATTTAAAAGGATAATTAAAGCCATTACCCAACAAATTATGAAATAGTCCAAAAAGAATAAAATTAATTGTACATATTCAGGTGTTACATTGTTTAAATTCACTTTCTAATCGCTCAACAGGAGCAGGATAACCTGGCAGATGCAGAGGACCGTTGTGACCTGCTCATCAAGACTAAGATTCAACTTGAAGCCAAAGTGAAGGAGATGACTGAACGCCTGGAAGACGAAGAGGAGATGAATGCTACTGTTCTTGCAAAAAAACGCAAGCTGGAGGATGAGTGCGCTGAGCTGAAAAAGGACATTGATGATCTGGAGATAACCTTGGCCAAGGTGGAGAAGGAGAAGCATGCCACTGAAAACAAGGTGAGCCCATTCTTTTGACGAAAATGAAGGTCAAGCTTTGTTGTTGAGCCACTGTGAAGTCTGTTAAACTAATTAAAGTCCCTTTTCATAGGTGAAGAATCTGATAGAAGAGATGGCAGCTTTGGATGAAACTATTCTGAAGCTCACTAAAGAGAAGAAGGCCCTACAGGAGAGTCACCAGCAGACGTTGGATGACTTGCAGACAGAGGAAGACAAAGTCAACACTCTGACTAAGGCCAAAGCCAAGTTGGAGCAGCAAGTAGATGATGTAAGTTGGATAAATGTTAACAGTTCCAAATAGAGGAATAAATCAGAAATACACTATAATTCCATGTTTTAGTTGGAGGGGTCCTTGGAACAGGAGAAGAAATTGCGAATGGACCTGGAACGGGCGAAACGCAAGCTGGAGGGCGATCTCAAGCTGGCCATGGAGTCTGTCATGGACCTTGAAAATGACAAGCAGCAATTAGAGGAAAAGCAGAAGAAGTAAGAAAATATCACATGACAGGATGCTGCAAAATAAAATATTTCTCTTCTTAAATTGTCTTTTTTTTTGTAGGAAAGATTTTGAAATGAACCAGATCAGTTCGAAAATTGAAGATGAGCAAGTGCTCATCATCCAGCTTCAAAAGAAGATCAAGGAACTGCAGGTGAGTCAAACTGGACTGTTCAATTTCTGAGTTTGTGTTTCTATCAGAACACTTTCATTCATTCTTTCATTGTGTTTAAGGCTCGTATTGAGGAGCTCGAAGAGGAACTGGAAGCAGAGCGTTCCACACGAGCGAAGATGGAGAAACAGCGATGCGATGCGTCCAAAGAGCTTGAAGAGCTCAGCGAGCATCTCGAGGAAGCTGGAGGTGCCACGTCAGCTCAAATTGAGCTGAATAAGAAACGGGAGGCAGACTTTCTAAAACTGCGTCGTGACCTTGAGGAGGCCATATTGCACCACGAGGCTATGACTGCCGCACTGCGCAAAAAGCATGCAGACAGTGTGGCTGAACTGAGTGAGCAAATTGACAGCCTTCAGCGGGTCAAACAGAAGTTGGAGAAGGAGAGAAGTGAGGCCAAGATGGAGGCAGATGACCTAACCTCCAATTTAGAGCAGCTGGCAAAGAGCAAGGTGGAAAATATGATCCATGTTGCACCACATTCTGATCTAATTTAACTACTGTAGCATTAATTTAGCTTTGACTTTAACACTGAAAAAATCAAGGGCTGATTTCAGTTGAGCTCAGGTTGAGATCTTTTTAGTTGGGTAAAATTTGCATGCTCTTGGTTTGTATATACCATTTTTTTTATCAAATTAATTTTATACAGTAAGGTTAAAAGTATATTAGGTATCATGAATTTACAACAAACAATATTTTTTTACAGCTTCTATTAATATGGCTTAATGTTCATTTTTAAATATACTCAAACATTTATACATTTACATTTAGTCACTTAATAGACGCTTTTATCCAAAGGGACTTACAAATGAGGACAATAGAAGCAATCAAAACCAACAAAAGAACAATAATATGTAAGTGCTATGACAAGTCTCGGTTAGTCTAACACAGTACATGCAAGTTTTTTTAATAATAAATTAAAAAAAAGTAGATAGAATAGAAAAAGTATAGAGAATGCTAGTGTAAGAGGATCAAGATTTTTTAAATAAAAAGAAAACAAGTAGTTAGACTAAAAATAGAATAAAGAGTGCAAGTGTTAGAGGGTCAAGTTTTTTTTTAACAAAAACAATTGAAGTTGTATATATTAACATTATTGAATCTAATATGAACAAACATGAACAAACAAAAAACAACAACAGTATATCTATGAATTAACATTAACCTAAATTAATAAATGCTGTGATCTAATGTAACAAGTTTAACCTTGTTGTAAAATTGAAAAATAGGCCTATATAATATAACACATAAATAAGGCGTAAGAAAACATAATTTTTAAAAAGTTTTAAATCCCTTAAATTTACCAAATTTGTTTTACTAAGGGTATTAAAAACTTTATAATACAATGACAGATTGCTATAAAATAACTGCAGATTGTTCCAAGAAAATGGTGCAGAAAACGTAAAAGCCTTATTACCCATTTCAGACTGATCTTTAGGCACAGTCATAAAAAAAGATACCCTGACAATGTATTCAATTCACACGACATCTGCGCATCATGAAATAACCAGACAGCCTTAATAATATTCACTGAATTGAATCATAAATAGTATAATAGTACGCATATAAATAGTACACATTTTTTGATTTCCTACACAAACACACACACATACAATTTTATTAATTTTATAAAACTATTACAGGCTGCCACTGAGAAAACGTGTCGCCTCTATGAGGACCAGATGAACGAGTCAAAAGCCAAAGTGGAGGAGCTTCAAAGGCAACTCAGCGACACCAACACACAGCGAGCCCGGGCTCAGGCTGAAAGCGGTATACAAACAAACTACCTACTGAGCAAATTCATCCTTTACAAGAACCACTGAGACATTTATGCATTGGTTTGAGACATCTAACTATTAGCTTTTTAATATAATTTTTGCATAACGCAGCTGAGCTGGGCAGAAAGCTGGAGGAGCGTGAAGCTCTTGTGTCTCAACTGCAGCGCACCAAGAACTCCCTCAGCCAAAACACCGAGGAGCTCAGGAAACAGCTAGATGAAGAAACCAAAGTAAGAGAAACTATCTTTCTCACTGCTCAACATGTTCCTGCTTTTATGTGGAACCAATTTCTACTTTTGATTTGTCTTTGGCATCTGCTTCTTTCAGTCAAAGAATGCCTTGGCTCATGCCCTGCAATCATCCAGGCATGACTGTGATCTGCTGAGGGAGCAGTATGATGAAGAGCAAGAGGGCAAATCTGAGCTGCAGCGTGCACTGTCCAAGGCCAATGCCGAAGTCGCCCAATGGAGGACCAAGTATGAGACAGACGCCATACAGAAGACAGAGGAACTCGAGGAAGCAAAGTGAGTGTGTGGACTAGACAAGGAATAATGACTGGCTTCATTCGATCTAAAACTGAATGATTAAATTCCACAAATTGACAGGAAGAAGTTGGCCGTCCGCCTCCAAGAGGCTGAGGAACAAGTCGAGGCATCAAACGCAAAGTGCTCCTCCCTAGAAAAGACCAAACATCGACTGCAGTCGGAGATTGAGGATCTCGTAGTAGATCTGGAGCGCTCTAATGCAGCCGCCGCTGCCCTGGATAAGAAGCAGAGGCAATTTGACAAGATTCTGGCTGAATGGAAGCAGAAGTACGAGGAGTGTCAGTCTGAGCTGGAGTCTTCACAGAAAGAGTCTCGTAATCTGAGCACAGAGCTGTTTAAACTCAAGAACTCTTATGAGGAGGCTCTGGACCATCTGGAGAGCATCAAACGGGAGAATAAAAATCTACAGGGTATGTTTTGAACTTTATGGATTATGAGTAGAGAAAAAAACTACAATATATTATCAGTCACGAAACGTGACTTATCAATACCTTTCATGTTTCTGACAGAGGAGATTTCTGACCTGAATGACCAAATAGGCCAGGGCAGCAAGACCATTCATGAGCTTGAGAAGATCAAGAAGGGCTTAGACCTGGAGAAGACTGAAATTCAGGCAGCCCTGGAGGAAGCTGAAGTATGAATCTTCTTTGTGTCTGCAAACTTTTGTAGTTGAAAACCAAAAATAAAAAACCTCAGTCACATTATTGTTACACCAGAAAATATACTTGTGTATTGACTTAAACATATGAATGACATATTACATCATTAATGTCAAAAGGAGAAGTATTTTCATGATTATTATAGTGACATTAAAAAACAGAGCGGTAAATTTCCTGTTAAGTCTTTTTTAGGTAAGGTTAATTAGTGCATGTATTGAAGAAAAAAAAAGGTTTGATTCAATTAAAACCTCAAATACTTTATTTTAGAGAATGAATTAATGATACATGAGATTCCTGGAAATAATAAATGTATACCTTTCGGTTTTGTCATTTAGTGTTTTTTATTTTACATGGAAATAATACATATAAAAAATAAATGAAATTATTTATGGTTTATAAAACCAGCCCATAACATATAGAATTATATCACACCAAAACAGATTTGAAAAGACTTGGACTCTCTCATTAAATTCTCATACATTATTTTTTTATGTCAGGGAACTCTGGAGCATGAGGAGAGCAAGACTCTATGTATACAGCTAGAGCTCAACCAGATCAAAGCAGACATTGATAGGAAGCTGGCTGAGAAAGATGAGGAAATCGACAATCTCCGGTGAGTTCTACTTAATGAGTGATGAATACTGATTATTGAACCATTATTTTCCATTACTCCATTTCATTACACAACCATTATTGATTATACTACAAGGCTTCCTAACTACTTTACCCACCTTTAACTTCTCTAGCCGTAACCATCAGCGTGCCATAGAGTCCATGCAAGCCACCCTGGACGCAGAAGCAAAATCCCGTAATGAAGCCATCAGGTTGAAGAAGAAGATGGAAGGCGACCTGAATGAAATGGAGGTTCAGCTGAACCATGCAAATCGCTTGGCCACCGAGTCCCAAAAAATGGCCCGCAACCTGCAGACACAGATTAAGGTAAATGTGACTTTTATTGTAACAAACATATTTTAATTATTGCCATCATAATTGTGGGAAATAAAACACAGGCTTGGAGTATTTCCATATTATATGTATGCAAAACTACCTAAGAAAATAGTCACTAACTCATCCCTAACTAACATAAAACCCCCTGTCATATAAATTAAAAGGACCTTCAGATAGAGCTGGATGAGACTATTCACCAGAATGAAGAAATGAAGGAACAAGTTGCCGTTACCGAACGCAGAAACAACCTCCTGACTGCTGAGGTTGAAGAACTCAGAAGCCAGCTGGAGCAGAACGATCGCGCCCGCAAACTGGCTGAGTATGAGCTCCTGGAAACCACGGAGAGGGTCAACCTACTGCATACCCAGGTAATGGCCAGATTTTCCATCAGTCTTTGCAGAAGGCAGTTCTTCCGAGCATTTTCAATAATTCTTTCTTCCTCCCCAGAACACGTCACTGCTTAATCAAAAGAAAAAGTTGGAGAGCGATATCTCCACGTTGTCTAGCGAGGTGGATGATGCTGTGCAGGAGTGCCGAAATGCAGAAGAAAAAGCCAAAAAGGCCATCACTGATGTGAGTGTCTTGCATAGAGAGGGTGTTTTATGCTAAATATTGTGCACAGGAAATTTAATATGATGCTTTCAACTTGCAGGCTGCCATGATGGCAGAAGAGCTCAAGAAAGAGCAGGACACTAGTGCTCACCTGGAACGTATGAAGAAGAACATGGAGCCGACCATCAAAGATCTGCAGATGCGTCTGGATGAGGCCGAGCAGATCGCTCTAAAAGGAGGCAAGAAACAAATCCAGAAACTGGAAAGCAGGGTATGCAGGATGACTTTTGTCATTTATAAGTCAATAAAATATTGCTGCATGAAAAACCTGACTGACTTTAGTGGTGTCTTGCGTTGTGAACTTTTAACTTTGCTTTCCTTAAGGTCAGAGACCTGGAGAGTGAGCTGGAATCTGAGCAGAAAAAAAGCAATGAATTCCAGAAGGGAGTCCGCAAATATGAGCGAAGGATCAAGGAGCTCACCTACCAGGTACAGACTCCATCCGAGAGATGCACAAATTCAGTTTAGATTGTACTGAAAGGTTGCACTATTCTGGAAGAATAAACCCTGTGGCACCACCTGCTGTTTCTACAGACTGAGGAGGACAGGAAGAACATGGCGCGTCTACAGGAGCTCATAGACAAGCTGCAGGCCAAAGTTAAGACCTACAAGAGACAAGCAGAGGAGGCGGTGAGTTTACAAATAAACCTACACCTCATGCAGAGGTGGACAAAGTACACAACTCCATTACTCGAGTGAAAGTACAGATACTGCTGGTCAAATATTACTCCATTACAAGTAAAAGTTGTAAAGACAGATTTTTACTTAAGTAAAAGTACAGAAGTACTTGCTTTTAAAAGTACTTAAGTAGCAAAAGTAAATTTCCTTTTTTATGCCAATGCACTGTTTTATTATTGTTGTATGTAATACTTGCAATACTTAATAGTATACTTAATTTAACTGTATATAAAAATACACCTTGCTACGTGTACTGCGTTAGGCTAACCGAGACTTGTCATTTGCACTTATATATTGTTGCTCTTTTGTTAGTTTTGATTGC
>NW_015662167.1:1478727-1515048 GCF_001515625.1 Sinocyclocheilus rhinocerous | reverse complement strand
ACTGACTTTTAAAGCTGCTAACGACTTTCTACTTCGAGGATCTTGATAGAAATGTAGTGGAGTGAAAAGTACAATATTTGTCTTTCAAATGTAGTGAAGTTAAAGTCATAAGTTTCCAGAAAAAATAATACTCAAGTAAAGTACAGATACTCAAAAAGTGTACTTAAGTACAATACTCAAGTAAATGTACTTAGTTACTGTCCGCCTCTGACCTCATGTATACGTAAAACATCACTGATGGTTCCTGTTCATTGTAATGTAGGAGGAACAAGCTAATACCAACTTGACCAAGTACAAGAAGACCCAGCATGAGCTGGATGACGCTGAGGAACGAGCCGAGAGTGCAGAGTCTCAAGTGAATAAACTACGAACCCGGACCAGAGACCCGGGTAGCAAGGCTAGTCCTAAGGCATGTAGCTCTTGAATATTGCATTTAAACTTTTCATTTACTCTGTAATGACTAAACCAATTAATCAGCTTTGTTTCTACCCATTTTAGCTTGCAGAGTGAAGAGGAAGGCCCTCTCATATAGGATCACAGCCGCTACAGTTTTGTGTGAGACTGAGTGAATTAAAAATATGCCTAAAGCTATGAGCAAAATAAAAATAATGACTCTTTTATGTTTATGTAGACCATATAAATCTGTATTTCATATTTTCTTTATTTGTACCAATGTATAGGCCTACTACAACTTTATGACATCTCTTTGATTTTAAACTTTCAAAGATAAAACACAGCCCTTCCTTAAAATCTCTTCAGGATATGCACGGGCTTTTGCACAAAAGAGCAGTGTTTAAAATGTATGGTTACACAATGAATACATTTTTAAAAAGTGCTCTCAGTAGTCTTTACTGTTATTCTGGTCGATATGGCAGTCGTCGTGAACTTATAGTGACACCTAGCGCGTGGATGCAGCATCACACAAACGCAAATATCAAAGACTATAGACCAGGGTTCCTCAAATCTTGCCCTGGAGGGCCAATGCGCTGCAGAGTTTAGCTCCAACCCTGATCAAACTCAGCTACCTGTGATTTTCTAATGATCCTGAAGACATTGATTAGCTTGCTCAGGTGTGTTTGATTAGGGTTAGAGCTAAACTCTGCAGGAAAGTGGATCTCGTGGGCCAGATTTGAGATCATGATTTTAAACACTTTAAATGTATTGATAATTCAAGTATTAATAATTTCTTGTGATGTTTAAAACTCTTTTAGGCTACTAAAATTGATCACACAAGAATGAATGGAAATCCACAAATTATATAACTAATGCCTTCCTTGAGCATGGCGCTTCATGTCTTAAATGTCAAGGTGTGGGTTTTCAAAACGGAACGTTTTTTCAGTTTAGAAGATTTCATATATGGAAAAAAACGAAACCTGAATGACAAAAATAGTTAACACTAAAACTTTTTTTTTCCAAATTGTTTTTTGTTCTTGCTGTATTTGAACCATTTTCTTTCACATCTCATACCTATAGTCAAACTAAAACCTGTTTTTGAATTTCAGTTACATTAAAAAAAAAAAGAGGCAGTGTATGATTTATATTCAAACTGTAATATATTTCCACAAGATGAAGCAATTGATTTTGGAAAGCATAAAAAAGTAAATCATCCAACCTTAACTGTCAGAGGCAAGATATTGAATTCCGTTTTATTTAAAGCATCAAGTTTACTGGGCTTGACATGGTTATCACTTATGACTAAATCCATCCAGACAGAGCTACATAAGAAAATGCAGGTATTTAAAACCAAACCCATCCCATGCGAGACATGAATCAAGGCCCGTGGATGATGAAGAGACATTCAGATCCTTTGTGTTGATGTCGCAATCATTCAAATCAGAAAAAGCACACATTCACACTACTGCTAATATTACAACTGTACACATTCCTGGGGTCAAAGGAAGTGACCAAAAAACTCTGCAGCATTCATTATACCTTTTTATATGAGTTGTATGATATAGTATTGCCAACGCAAAAGCATTGACACACAGTATAAGCAACCAATATAAAGAACGAACATGAAAGAACTTGCAAACATCCACAGGTGAAAGCGATCAACTCTTGTGAAACATTTAGTCATTTATACAGAGGAACTTTTGCATACACAGTGAACTCAGGTGCAACAGAATAAAAGCCGCAGCATGCTTAACCTATAGGAGTGGGTTAGAAAACAACACCAATGAAACGAGGTAGTTGATTGGAAGTTTCTAGTCTAGCTCAGCTACCACATCCAGCTCAAAGCACCTTCGCAGGTTCTCGGCCGCCAAAACGCCAGAGCCTCGTGTTTGAGTGCGACACAGATTGTCAACAGCTGAGGCCTGTAAAGTTAGAAGATGGTGATTTAGTGGTTTGCTACGGAACAAGTGACAGATGGCAGCTTAGAGGTCAAGGCTAGCTGGATATTTATGACCATAGTGTGAGTGAACCTGCATAGTTTAACACCTTCAGTGCCCACAAGATATGAAGTGTTTCATTGTGAGAAATAAAACAAATGGGACAATACTATTTTTAAAAACTAATTAATACAAAAAAATAAAAAATATATATCAACTCAATATCTCTTATTTCATATGTGCTTGATAAAACCTAACAAAAGCAGAGAAGCAGTGGAGAATATGAAAAGAAAACAGGTTTATGTCGTAAGAGAGCAAAATTACTAGAGAAATATGAGAAAATAAATAAGACTCGTCCAAATTCATTTTCAGTTCTCCGTCATCTACACTGCACAAAGGTTTTGACATCAATCAGTTAAGCATGAGAGTCGCTCACCACCTGACAGCTTGGCAAAGTATCATCGAAGCCTTCGTTCATCAAATCCAACACTTTCTCTTTTGCTTTTCTAAACATAAATTACAGAGAAAATCTCTTTAAAGGCCGACTGTGCAGTTCATAGATCACCAGATCATCGATCGCCCTCATTCGCGGATGCATCTTTCCAATCCATTTAGCCTAAATATTTTTGTCTTTGTATATTTCTCTATAAAACGCCCCAAATGATTTCCCCGAAAGAATGCCACCGAAACACAACAAGACAGTTTCAGGTCAGAGGTTCGGCTCTGGATTGAGCTGTCCGGGTACTGTGTTCCCTCTCAATGAATGACAGGATGGGCAATCCTTCGCGGGACGTTCTTCGTCGCACCCGTGACCTGGAGATGAAAAAGTGGAACATGGGCACCAAGTAGAGAATGGACAGCTCACTGAGCCGTAGCATGCAGTCGGATGAGGCGGGAGGCTGTTCTATGGACCGCATCGGAAAGGGACGTGCAAGTCCCTCCCCAAGCCCACCCGCAAGAGTCAATCCTCTAGAAGGTCCCGGTCTAGCTCCATGTAAGGCTCATCTATGTAGCCGATAATGGCACAGGGAGAAGTCCTGTCCTCACCAAGCAGTACTGAAACAGTCTCCTTCCAGAAACTGAAGGGAATACAGGAGCTCTGAAACAAAAGTGAAGATAGATAGTTAAATATTATTCAAAAGCAGCGTTTCTCAAACTGGGCTTGGTGAAGGAAATGCAGGGGTTTGTAGGTTGATGAAAAGCTAATAATCCCATTTTACAAGATAATTTACGATTATCATTTCATTTCATGTTTTAGAGTTACAATAATAATAGTAATAACAATATGAAGGTAAATTTAAGACTTCAGACCAAGTAAGAAAATCTAAAGAATAAACTGAATGGAACACAATATGTCAGTATGGTCTCTAAGGGTGTTTTCACACCTAGATTGTTTGAGCCCTGCAAATGCTCTCGGAGCGGTTCAGCTCGTATACGTGAACAAACAAGTGATCTCAGACCCCCCTAAAAAGACCCAAAAGCGAACCGTACTTGGACCACCTCCGGAGGTGGTCTGAGTTCGGTTCGTTTGTGGGTCCGTTTGTGGTTCGATTTCCTCGTGATTTGTGAAAGCAATGAGGTCCTGTACGCTCTGTACTATGGGCCAACATAACAGTAATGCTTGAGGTTGAACTAAGCAGTTTAGTACTTGTATATATATTTTTATATAGGCTATAGTTTATTATTATTATTTATTGATGTCATTTCAGATGTTCTCTTCACATTCACACACACAATCTCGTTACATTTTTCAAAAATAAATAAACAAATAAACCAACTGTTAACTCGAGCAATACAAAATAATTCTGTTGTCATTTATGTAATCTACGGCTAACTGTGTATTAAATTATTTAATGCATGCATCGTTAAGTATTCTCGTCATGACAAAAAGAACCAGCCGACGCGCAGCGGAGATCTAGCATTCTGCCCGCTTTAAATCAGACACAGAGATGAAGTAGTGCGGTAAGATCACGTATTTGAATGCATTAATTATACTATTGATTTCATTTAATTATTGAGAGAGAAAGAAAGAGATGAAAGTTGCATGTGTGAATTGCGTCTGTGCAAGTCAAGTGAAGCTGTGAGTTTCGTTACTTCAAAACATAAATTTTACAGCAGCATTGACAACAAGTGTCCATACTCGTGAATATTTCTGTGAGCACAATCTCCGATCTGTGTCTCTGCGAGTGATGTGTGTGCGTGCATGCATGCGTCTCGTGTGTGTCAATTAGTAGTAGTATATTTTTATTTAATGCCATGTCAGCATCTTAGGCTATTTTCATGGCAAAAACGATTCAAAAAATACAAGTATAACAAATACAATAAAACTCGTGTGTGTCAATGAAAGCAGCGAAACAATATAGTAGCCATATAAAGTTAGTAGCAAAGAAACATTTTAATCTCATCTGAGGAAAAAAGCAAGTTGAATTAACTTTATACATAAGCTCTGCAAAAGTCTTGACCAGTGACATGATCAGGGATTGCCAGCTCTTTCTCACCCACTTCCCCGTCCACTTCTTCTTCCAAATTTTCCAGTAAGTCAGACTCCAGCATTCCACTGCTGCACAGAAAGCTGGGGTCTGAGTTCTTATGAAGTTGTGGTGAGAACAAGAAAGGGTCTGAGATTACTTCAGTGCTGAAGAGGACCAAGAAAAGAACCGGGTTCTCTTTTGAGTCCACTATATTGTGAACACCAAAAGGACTGAGATCACTTTCAGCTGGTTCCCTTTCTGGTTCACTTTAAGTGAAATGGGTTTGGTTCCTTTAAAACGAACTATATGTGAAAACACCCTAATTGTAAATATCTTATATTAGCAATACTTCAAAGTTCAACACTTCAAAACTTTCAACAGATCTCCATTACTTTTTACTCCATTACTTTTTAATTAATTAAAACAAAAAGCCTAAATGAAATATTTTCATGATATAAAATGATGGAGTCTCTTCAGAAAACTTGAACTAAACTGCTCAATACACATGGATAAGTTTTAAGGTCTCTTTATGAACTTTTTTGAAAATCAAAGTGATAGTTGCGTAGACTGTCAATGGAGGAAAATAAATCTCTCAGTTTTCAGTGAAAGTATCTTCATTTGTGTTCCAAAGATTCATGAAATTCTTATGGGTTTGGAATAACGTAAGGCTGAGGAAAATGGTGACAATTTTTATTGCTGGGTGAACTATCCCTTTAAGACTCTCTGCTTCAATTTAAGACCTTTAAAGGCCTTCGTCTGTGGAAGGCCTAAGACTTTCAGATCCACAGGAACCCTGTATAAATGTTCAGCCCTTTATATAAAAAAAAAAGACCATATGACCAGAGAATCATAAACATGTGAATGTGTCGTGAAATGATTGAAATATTTACTTAAAAACATACCCTCAGGGGGTTATTTATTTTTGGAACCCGCGACTTAAAAAGAAAAATTCTATACAGTTAAATATAAAATGTATACACACTCACATTCTCCAGGCAGGTGCTGTCCTTGTCCTTGTTGAGGTAGTGGTGCTGCCAAAAGTGCAGCAAGTTGTGGAAGTTGTTGAGCAGGCAGCCGGGATATTTCTCTGCGTATTCCTTCTCCCGCAGGGCGTTCAGGTAAAACGGGAGCTTGCCTCTCCTCCGGGCCAACATCAGAATCACCAGGCTGGTGTTAAGACAGCTCACATTCTCCTGGGAGAGCAACCAGAAAAACAAAGGAGAAAAACACAGGAATAATTATCAAGGAGGATTCAAATGAGACAAGCAGGGAGAGGAGATTTGCACTATGGTCTTGCCTGTGTCAGGGTTTGCACGTTGATGATGTTAACCAGCCTAAAAAGGAAGGACAGTCTGTTCTCCACTCGAGCCATGTAGGACAGCAGACAGCACTCAGAGAGCACTTCAACCACTGCAGATGCACAAACACAGACTAAAATAGACACTGCAGTTTTAAAAACAAAGATCGGACTAAACGTTTTTTTTAGAAATCTATGTCTAATGCTCTGAACCGACTTATCATCTGATTAAGGAATTAACATGATCTGTGAAAGTGAACAGATTGTTTATAAAATACCAAGTTACCTGAGAAAATATTGTCATCTTCCCATCAGATTTTTCTTAGAGA
The DNA here is from genome assembly GCF_001515625.1 of Sinocyclocheilus rhinocerous. Lineage (NCBI taxonomy): Eukaryota > Metazoa > Chordata > Actinopteri > Cypriniformes > Cyprinidae > Sinocyclocheilus > Sinocyclocheilus rhinocerous. The sequence continues at coordinate 1,508,621 of NW_015662167.1, read as the reverse complement.
CATCAACATTTTTTACACTAACAATTAACACAGGATGAAATATTAAATACACATGTAAAGTGACTGGCATTATAAATATTGTGATGAATTTAATGCACTTTTAATTTGACTGTTAAAGTCCCTAAAGACGTGTCACTTGTCAGTTGTCACTAGCCTAAATCAGACTAGCGAGTAAGAGAATGTGAAGACAGCTGTTTGATCTCCGATCTTTAAGTTGTAGAAACCGTATTCGACCTGGAAAGTTCAATTTGCTTCTGTGAATCAGAATCAGATTCACTGAAACTGATGAGAATTGAACTGAAGTGTGTTGAAAATGTGGAATTTTACATGAAATATTGTTTTAGTAAAACCAGTATGGAGATATATACTCAGAGATGCAAACAGGTAAGGGGGAAAAAAAGGTGAGAACATTGCACGGATCGGGGGCATGCTCCACACAGAGTTACTTTTAAAGATATTTGCTTTACATGCTCATTTGTAGTTACTTTAAGGTATTTTTTATTCCCTTATATGCCCAAAACTGTATTTTTTCATAAAAAAACAAACAAACATTTTTTTAACATCTTGTTGCAACATTTTACAAAAATCAAGATTGAATATATTTGGTCAAAAACCCAAGTTATAAAAGATGAAGTGTTATGCAGGCTATTTAAGACAATATTGGCTGATTAGACGGCAACGCTGACCTAAAATGCTAAACGCTTGTAAAAAAACAAACAAACATTTTTTTAACATCTTGTTGCAACATTTTACAAAAATCAAGATTGAATATATTTGGTCAAAAACCCAAGTTATAAAAGATGAAGTGTTATGCAGGCTATTTAAGACAATATTGGCTGATTAGACGGCAACGCTGACCTAAAATGCTAAATGCTTGCCCTCTCTCTCTTCACCGTTCCCACATCTCAGACCTCAAATACATTAAATATTACCCTTTTTAGACATAGTTTTTGAAGTAGTGTAAAGAAAATACTATACAAAACTTATTGAAACAACCAGTTCTTTATTTCCCCTTGTAAGACCCCCCAATATAAAAACACTTTCTCATTGGATCGAAGCAAATCTGATAGGTGACCTAATTTGCTCTCAAAAAGGTGAGTTGTCACTGAAAAGTGAGGAGTTTGCATCTATGCATACTGCTGTTTATTACTATGTCTTGTTATTTTAGTTCACAAAAAAAAAATCTACCTTTGTGTCAATTGTGAAAACTAGTGTAGACGTATACCTTACAGCAGTTTACTTCTTGGAATAAACATTACTGATATACCAGCCTTTTTTAAAATTTATTTACAAATACATATACACTACCAATCGAATGGGTTTGGGTACATTGTGTAATATTGTTTAAAGAAGTCTCTATGGTTGAATTTATTTGAAAAAAAAAAAAAAATTTATAATATTAATGATTTTTAAAAATGTCATTTATTCCTGGCGGCAAAACTGAATTATTAGCTACCATTAATCCCATCTTCAGTGTCACACGATCCTTCAGAAATCAATCTAATATGCTAATTTGTGCTGAATATTTTTATGGGAAAAAATATACAGGATTTATTTATTCATGATTCTTTGATGAATAGAAAATTCAAAATAACAGCATTAATTTGAAAGTGATTTTAAAAAAATCTTTTTTCCCACCTTTTAAACAATTCAATGTGTTGTTGGTGAATAAAACTATTCATTTTTTAAAAACTACATTTTTTAGCTGTATCACTAACAATCCAAGAGTAAAATTGCTTAATTTACCTTTCACATCTTCTGTCTGGCTCTCAAAGCGATCTAGAGAGAGGACGATACATCGCACAAGCATGTTGGAGTCCACCAGAGAGCTGTTGATCTGAGTGAGGAACACCTGGAACTGAAGGAGACACAGCTTTTATTTCTCTATTACTCTATAGCCTCTACAATAAATCAGAAATCGTGTATGTGACCCTCTTTTTGTACCTTTTCTTCTGTGTTGACATATTTGTTGAATCTCTTGAAGGCATCAATGTTGAACTTCATAAGCTCCCCGAGCAAATCAAAGTAGCTTTGCAGGACATCTCTGGACTTGCAGCCGCTGTCGATGATGCAGAAGAGGATGTGCTACAAACCAAAGACAGAATTAGACTATGCAGAAATTCTATAAGGATAGAGAATTCAACTACTCAAGTAAAAACATTTTGACCAATAAGACACACAAGCAGGCATTAACGTTTTTACCTCCAGCAAGCCTCTCTTCAGCAGAAACATCTGGTCTGCATATGAGGTGGCCCCTCTGAGGAAGCTCTCAACAGCTCTGGCCTGCCAGAACCTTCAGAGGGAACATATGTCACCATGACTTATGTGGCATTTCAAAACACATTTAACCAAAATCATTAAGAACCCAGTGTCTCACCTGAAGGAAGAGTCTGGCGGTTCTCTTTTCATAACAGTGAGGATCCGTGTGAGAAGCCCTTTTTTACCATCACACACTAAACTCCTAAAAGACACCACACAGCTTGTAATATCGTAAAGAAATTATGCATATTAGCATGTAAATTATGACTCCATTCTGAATACTACCTGTCGGTGTTTACTAGAGCCTCCACCTCGGGGATGTTTGCCTTTAGGGAGATGGCACTCAACTCATTCAGCTCCTGTGCGTTCAAAAGTAGGTACTTATTCCTGAGGACAAAAGAATAAATGTGTTGTTCTGTCAATCTACATGTACATGGCACGCCACTGAAAGCTCACACAATCTAACTTACTCGTGGTGGTCACTAAAGCTTTGCAGAAGCCTCAAGAACTGGATTTTAAAGGAGATTTCCTGTGCAATAAACAATAGCATAACATGATCAATGAGAATTATGGGAAATAGAATATTTTGAATGAGTGAATATATTATCCCAAAGCTCACCGGGCTGCAATCACAGTTTTCATTCTGTCCATGAACCACGTGATTAGAGGTGGTGTATTTCCTCCAGATGAGCTTGTCGAAAAGGTTATTGAGTCCAGGAATCAAACGAAACTCGGCCAACATTTTATGCACCTAACAGATTATGATAAACAAAGATGGGAATTACAACATTAATCAGCACCAAGCAGATCCTTTACTAACAAGAACGGCTCTTACCTGGTTTCGCTGTCGGCCCATGAGAAGGACACACAGCACGTAAAGCACTTCCACCTTATACATGATCTCATGGACGATCTTCATGGACTGTGGCAAACGGTGCCTCAGAGGGATGGTGGCCAATGTGCTCTCATCAGATGATTCTGTGAAGAAAAAAATTATAATAACAAAGAGGCAAGGACACATTAAATTAATCAAAAAAAGACAGTACAAAAAATCATGTTGCAAAAAATTTGTTTCAAATAAATGCTGTTGTCTGGAATGTTCTATTCATTAAAGGGTCAGTTCACCCCAAAATGAAAATTCTGTCATTAATTACTCACCCTCCTGTTGTTCCAAACCCGTAAGACCTCGTTCAACCTCAGAACACAAATTAAGATATGTTGGAAGATGGTGGAAGACAGTAACGTGGGGGAGAAGAATTGTTGAATAAAGTTGACATGAGGGTGAGTAATTAATGACAGAATTTTCATTTTGGGGTGAACTAACCCTTTAAAGAATCCTATGTATTCACATTTCCAGAAAAAAAAAAATTAAGCAGCAAAACTGGTTTCATCAGTGATAATAATAAAAAAATGCTTCTTGAGCAATAAATCAGAATGGAATGGTTTCTCAAGCTTCATGTGAAACTGAAGTCTGGAGTAATGGCTGTTGAAAATTCAGCTTTGCATCACAGGACTAAATTACATTTCAAAATTTTTTTTTTTTTAAATATTTCACAATATTACTGTTTTTACTGTATGTTTGATCAAATAAAAGCAGCCTTTGTAAGAGACTTCTTTCAAAAACATTTAAACATCTTGTAGTGTATACAAGTGGTAAAATTGTCTCTTTAGGGAAAAAAAGAGCAAAAATATTAGGTGGAATTTTAAAATGGAAAGAAATGAACATGTTATATTCTGCATAATCATAACCAATCACTAAAATTCTCAATTAACATTTAATTTCTCATTCAATTGTTATTTCCTTTGTTGCTGCCAGTGCACACATGACTTTGTGACACAGTGTGCTGTAGCGGTCGTACCTGTGCTACTGTGCTCGGCTTCATCTGTTGCTATCTGCATGAGCGCATCCAGCACTAGAGTGTTGTCGAGCCAAGTGTACCATTCCTCCAGTTCCTGCAGAATGCAAGTGTACCATTCCTCCAGTTCCTGCAGAAAGTTTGATGTTCCAGTTGCCTCGGACACCTTCCGTGTGGCCAACTTACAGAGATGCTCAATGAAGCCGGGGATGTTCAGGAGTGTGACTGGAAAATATTTCATTATGTTTTCATTATTGATGCCCTATTAACCCTAACCCCATGAATAAATCCCTGCCAGAAGTACTCTACATTTATACACACTGGAAAGTAGCAGTGTACTGAATGCAAAAAGCTGTAATTTCCCTTTAGCAATGATCTTATTCTCCACAAATCCTCCATCACTACTTTACCGTTCTTTGTGGCATTACCTCTAAGTAAAGTCACAGTTTGTAGACCACATACCCTGGTTGACCTCGGCACGTGAGGGGCTGGTATTGCGTTTCTGCTGTGCGTTTTTAGCCAGGAGTGTGTGTTTGTCATCGTTCCCCACATCTGGCTCAGAGATGGTGACGGAGAGGATACGACAAAAGTTGGCGAGCTGCTGCTGGTCAAAGCTCTGAACCAGTCCTGACAGGTTTGGGATCCACTCCAGCTGAATCATCTCCTGTTATGAACCATCATTAATCACCGTCAGATATTAGGGGTTACATATCCAACATGATTATCGCCATTAATTATCAGGTGTTTTTTTTTTTTTTTTAGATAAGACAAATATTCGTAATCTTCACAATGGATTTTAAGCCTGTCCATAGTGTCAACATGACAAATCCAGGGGCATTAAAATTTATTAACAGCTTCTAATTAAGGAAATTAAGGTTGTAGTTGCAGCTATATAATATTAGCACTGACCTTTTTGACTCCAAGAATATCCTCAATTAACGTAGCTGTTTGCAAAAAGGTCTTCTTGTTTGTCATCAGCGTGAAGAGAAATAACACAAAATCATCCCTCGATGCCAAGCTTTTTGTGACTCCTTCCGTCTGCAGGAAAACATGTGCACTTATTGAACTCATGAACTGATCATGTGGATATTAGTCATGCTTGTGTTCAATTTCTAAATGAGAAGGAAGGCTGAATACATACACATATGCAGCAATTGTACAGCACACTAAGGCAGTCCTTCACCAAGTCATCGTTCACTACAAGCAGTTTAAAAATGACATTAAGAAAGATTAATTTATACATCTGTTTAGACATAAAAACATATCAATGGTTACTAAAATAAGTGCAGATAAAATAATATAATTACTGTTCTTTTTATTTCATATAAATATATTTTTATATTCCAAAATAAATAATTATTGTTCATGAATCTCCATAAAATCTCTAGTCAACTTACTCTTGGGTTTTTGTAGCGTAGTCAGAGTGGGTCTCATCAGAAGCTCCACCAGCAGCTAAGATGACAAACAATCAGTCAATGATCTCATCTAAGGCTGCAACTAACATCTATGTTGATAAATAAATGAATCTGCCAATTACGTATCCATTGGATAAACAAAAGTTCATTTTATTTACTGCATGTCATTGAAAAAATATTTTCCGCCATTTCCTCCTCCATGCTCAAAACCAGACGGACTCTTTAGACTCTTTCTAGGCTGATTAGGGTGAAACATCTGCAGCACACTATCAAATAAACACTAGTGAAAAATTTAAGGGGGTCTGAATACTTTCCGTACCCACTGTATATATATAAAAACATGTTATAAACTTTGTGAAAAACATCTGTTCCAAATTCTTTGGAGCTTTCTGTAGAATTCTGCACCTACAGATTCTGTGAGTCTGTCAATGTTTTCCTTTAACTAGGTGTAAACACAAGTTGAATTGTTGTTGTTGTTGTTTTTTACATTTAGGAATTATATTAACACTCACATCTACACCTCCAAACAGGCCAAAGGTGTATGTGTTGGGAAAGGTGGACTCCTGTGCCGTCTTTCTGTCCTCTGTCACAAAAGACATGGCCTCCATAGACAGCAGGGATGACAGTTCCTGTATCAGAACACCACAATTAAGTACATAATGAAATACAGCTATCAAGAGGCTATAAACCTGTTTGTAAGATATAAGTAAATATAGCAGACTGAAAGAAGCGAATAGAGAAAGAGACCTCACCTTCAGGACAGTGTGTGTGTGGGTGAAGTCACTGTTTAGGTGGCTGCTCTCGTACAGCTCTTGGAGTAAGACTGGAATCCCGTGCCATTTCGCCCTCTTATCTCTCTCCTGAAGAAGAGCTTCTGGGAGCTGGAAACAAAGAATAAATGCTAACTGGATTTGCATTAATTAAAGAAATACCAGTTCTCGCAAGTCAGCAAAAGAACAGTGCTAGACTTTAGGCTTTTGTTCTTAAATGCTATAAAATTCTGCATCACAGCTGCTTTGCCACTGTCATGACACTCAACATATATATCTCTATTTTTATATACACATTACACATTCATACATACATAATCAGAAGTGACACTAAAGAGAATAGAGACATATCAACAAACAAACACACACATATATACACGTGTGTGTGTGTGTGTGTGTGTATATATATATATATATACATATACACATACATACACGCACACACGTTAAATTATAATATATACAATTCATTTATAATTACAATTAGAAAGTTACATACGAGTTAGTTATCTGTATCATATGTTAAAACAAACTAGTTATTAATAGCATCAATTTGTTGAATATGCTGCCTTGCAAAACAAGTAAAAAAACATTTGCATGTTTGACAACTAATGTAAATAATGAAATGCTATTACAATTAATTTACATGGGCATTACTTTGGAGGCTGCAAAGTTCCCTTTACACACACACACAGCACTGACAATCAAATGCAAAAGACATGTAAATACAAGCTATATCCTTTGCATTTAATTTTGTGAAAGCTCTACATCCCGACACACAGGTTACATATTTGTTTAGTTAATTAAGAATATCAGTATTTATTCCAGGTTGCCTATTCTCAGCTTCCTCCCATGGTACTTGCCATTAGGTTTGTGTAATAATATTACACATAATGCTTATATAGTGTTAAAGTCATAAATATTGATATTGATTAAAGTCAAATAACTGTAAGATTCATGTATGAACTTTAACATTATATCACAAGCCACCTTTAAATGAGGTCCTCTACCTTTTCACGTATTCAATAAAATACATGACAAGTTAGTCAGGAACTAGTAATAGGCTAACTTTAAAAATTTTACAACAAAATAAGGCCAATCTGGATGGTTTCTGCATGCACAACAAACTGCACCTCAATTAGGATCTGTTTCTAGGTTATTTGGAAACATTTACCAACCTATCACCTGTCTAGAAACATTAGACAGCAAAGATTATTCTTATAGGTCCTAACTTATTAAGTAGAAAGTGTCAAATTCTGTGTATGAAGAGAAAGTGAAACCTGTGGGGTTTAAATTGAGTGAAGTTCCCAGGCTCAGATGCTGTCTAACTCAACGGGGCATCTTACATAACTCAAGCTCTTTAAACTCGAGGCCTGAGCCAGCAAAATATCACTGCCTGGTCCAATACCCCAAACTACATGAGTGCAATTTGCGGTTTAGGCTGGTGACGGACCAAAACTGGATAATAAAATCTATAAAAACAAGTTCTCTGGCGTCCACGTTTAATGTCTCAAACGTACAAGACATAAAAACCTGTCAAACTCTTGCATGCTGACTACCTTGACAGCATTTTTTTTTGTTGGTTATATGATTTCCAAAAGCGTCCATAATGGTCAAAAATGCCGTCTAGGTAGGCAGCTCAGTAGGCTGTGAGACACAACCAGCGTTTACTTGAAACAGCTGATCGATTATAAACATTATGATTACAGATAGATCTGAATAAGTGATTATTACTCATTCATAATAATGTGACTCCATGTGTCGGAGCTTTTAATTGGATTGTATTTGAACTGTATTTAAAGCCTCGTTTTACCCAAATAATTATCGGACAGTCAAAGCCAAGAACAACCTAATTAGTTAACGGCCAGTTGTCATTCTCCGTTTACGTGGTTTATTTTTAAACTATATTTAGCGTTTGACTTCACATGTATAAAAAGATCATTTAAACTACTTCTAGATTAAAGTTAAGCGTCACACCCGTCCAATTTATTTTGTTTCTTAACTTAAATCAGGTTGATCGACGGTTCAGACCACAAACGCAGATCCCTGACAGCGGCTTTTTCAGCAGCACAAACTCTCCCGTTTACCTGCGTCCCTCTGCTGAAGCCCCGGCCCGCGATCTGACTCTGCCGTATTCTGCTGAGAATATTTCTGTTTCGAATCCGTTTCTTTCCTCCTATCCAAGGGGACTCGGGCCCCAGTAGCGTCGCCATTACTTCGTCTTCCTGAACTGCTCCAAACAGGAAATTAAAATCGTTCTGCCCTCGACGCTCACTGGTGTGTGTTGAGCGCCCTCGTGTGGACGATATTTAAACTGACCAGTAGAGGGCGCCATGCGCTGGGAGCTCAAATACATTTACTGAACGAGACATTGCTAAATCTGTATTTTATATGAATAAAAATACAATATTAAAATTGAACGGAAATGTACAAATATACATATTAAAAGTCTGTTTTTTTTTTTATAAAACCAGCTTTTTAATATATACGTTGCAGACAGCTGAAAAGACACTCATAGGCTATAGGAAACGTTTCAATCAAAATCAACATGTAATGACCTGCCTTCTAAATGATCATTTAGCATTTCAACATTACAGCACATTTTCAAACTAAATGTTGAGACTTAACGTTAAATGTCGTCTATTTAAAAAAGAAAGAGGCCAGTGGACAACCATTTGTGACAACAGTTTTTACTATAAACTGAATACAATGTCATAAATTAGCCTACTATAAGTTGTAAATATTTTGTTCTTATAATAATAAGAAAAATTTTTAATTTTTAATTTTAATTGTAATTAATTTTTCTTTGTTAATATTTCTTCTCTCTGATATCATTGCTCTTTTGTTGATTTTGATTGCTTCCATTGTCCTCATTTGTAAGTCGCTTTGGATAAAAGCATCTGCTAAATGTCTAAATGTAAATGTAAATGAAAGTATGGACTATTTCATAATACAGAGACAGCTACCTAATTTTCTATACATTTAAAGGGACTATATAATCATAGTACATTTTTTAAATTGCCCAGTCTCATATAAATCATGATCACAAAACATTTATGTCAGTTATCACCTAGGCCTATATGTAAAAGGCAGCTTAAAAAGTTGAGCCCCATTTTGACTAAATAAATGACACATTATTAAAACGGTAGATTTCAAAATATTGTTACATTCAATGAAAAGTAAAATAAAATGCATTTAAAAAATAATTTCTAGCACAATTTATTCCCCACAATTTTATTTACATAATTATGTTATGTTGCAAAATTATATTAAATTCTGTTACTTTGTTTGTATTGTTAATTTGTTTTCTGTTGGGTCCTACTGACCAACTGAGCAATTTATTCTGTAGTTTCCCAAGTTAATGCATCCTGTACACTACGACAGACACAAAACATAACTATAACATGAAAAAAACTTCATTAAAACATACAAAAACAATCATTAAATAATTAACAAAACATCATTAATCGTGCATGACACTGGGAATGCTCGTGTATTGTGATCAAAATGCCCACCAAATACCCAAAACATCTTTAACTTAACTTCATCAGAGTCTTACAAGTCTGTCCTGTGTTGGATGTCACTCAGTCCAATTCGACTCCTCTGTGACATAAAAATATGCTTTCATAGTCTCTCTTAGTCCTTCACTGACCAGACTCTCCTGGTCGGTTCCCTTTACCTGCCTTTGAATCACTGACCTGATGATAAACAAAGAAGTTATTTCATAGAAGACCTAAAATAAGCATCCTACTAAATTCTAGCAGAAGACTGGAAAGTGTGATCCAAAAATAAAAACTGAACATACCTGGACAAATCTCTCCAGTTAAGATTGGACCTCTGGATTGATATTGGTGAGGGTCTATGCACTATAGCTCTGTTGGAGTCATGAAGTAAGCAAGGTTCAGTCAGCTGACAGTACGTACCATTAGAAGACCCTGTAAATGGAAGAAATTAAGCGTTTCTTCTCTCTGATTTATTTTAACATTCAGATGTTGTTTAAAATGCAATGGACTGTCTTTTGAAGGTGGAATAGGACTAATATTGAGTTTACAGCACCATTGCCATTTGAGCTTACGTGAGTAATAGTCCACCAACTGTGTGAGAGTGGAGAAGTAGTGGCTCTGGTGGATGTAGAACCAGCCGTTGTGGAGCTGATGGATTCTGTAGTGCTTTACATTGTGCACATGGCCTCTATCTTGTCGCATGGAAAGTGAGTAGGAACCTACAACCAAGGCAACGCATTTGTTAAGGTTAAAGCAAATGAATGTATTTTTGTATATTTTAGAGCCCCTACAGTTAAGTATGTGTTAAGTACAGTTAAGTGGATTTCACTGTGGTAAATACATTGGATGGCTGTACACGTGCATTTGTTGCTGAGCTTTATCATACTGGCTCGACAAACTCCCAAAATAGATGTTTGCACCTTATAGAGTCAGTGTAGTGACATATTTAATTTTTGACGGGAATGAAAACGAGGCTGTGAAGAATGTAAGTACAGTGCGTTCAGATTGTACTGTTGTTTAATAAAGCCTACTGATTGTTCCTCTGGTGAAACTTGAGGAAAAAAAAAACTTTCAGTAGACAAAAACTCTATAAATCAGTTTTACATGTTCATTACATGATCTAGATTCTAGAACCTTTATACAGTGTGTGTCATAGTCTGTAAATCTGTCCCTCCCAGCCTCGTTTTCATAGCCTGACTAACGTCAATTAGATGTGTGCCATCAGAATAATTTTGAAACTGATATTTCAAGGTAAAAAAAAACAAAAACGTATACTGTAACTTACAGTCGCTTTAAGAAATAGACATAATTTTTAATACAACAGAGGGCAATCAACAAATTAGCTATTTTTGTGGCGCAGACTAACCAGGGCATGACTGGCTTTCCCGAATTAGAAAACATCCAGAGTAGTTTGGAGGCAGCATAAGAAGTTGTTCTGCATTTCTCCTTGTGATCCCTTCAAACAGCCACCTTTATTCAAATAGTCAAAACCCGGAAAAGTTATTGAAGGACATCATTACACAATTTCCTAAATCTCTCAATCATCAGTGATCATGATATGATTAAATTCACTCCCTAATTATGATCTGATGACATCACAAAACAGTCTCTCTCTCTGCATATGCTTTTCTCTTTTCACCATTTTTATTGATAGACACAATAACATTAAAAGAAAGGGGAGAGAAGATGCAGGCCAGACTAAAATCCAGTTCTCCCATAAGCGTAAAAAGTCAAAAATGCACTTATTCCCTTTCACTCACATTCACTTATTTCCTTTTGTAACTTTGTAAAATAAAAAGTTTGAACATGACTGACCGATTATGCACTTTGGAAACGTAGGTGTGAGGAATGAAAAACTCTGTGCCAGTTGTTGTAGAATAAACCATCAACATGTCATCATCTCTGCAACAGAAGCAAACCCATTACAAACCCTGCATTCACTGTAGCTAACACTTACTTACTTTTGTCTAGAAATACTCTTTACTTACTCTGACATAATGTTCAGTCTGTCTCCTAAAAATATAGTGTGTTCATCAGACCTGTGGGGTGGAAAGTTACACAAGGCCACTGCTATGCGCATGTGATTTCCTGATGCTAAAGTAAAACAGACACAGGTGAGGGCTAATTATACACAAACTAGATGTGAATGTGTTAATTATTTGTAATCTAACAACATTAATGATAAATTATAAAATACATAGTAAAAGCTAACTGAGTAAAGCTGTTTGCATATGTTAGTTTAATTGCATAATCATGTCCATACATTCATCAGACATCAAGACGGGGCCCTCCGGTCTGTGAACAGAAGATCGACGCCAGGGTCTGCTTGTTAGACAACCCATGTTTATTTTATGACCATGTCTAATAGATTTATGCACAGAAGCCCACCTGAAAACACAACAGAAGATACACCACTGTATTGTCAAAAAGCTTGTGTGTGTGTACGTTTCTTGACCTATTACATACAAGCTAAACCATAAAGAAACAACACATACCTTCTGGAAAGTAAACTACAAAAAACAAATAATAATCATAATAATAATAAAATTATACAATAAAATAAAAATAAAGAATAAAATAAATAAAACACAAAGCCACATATCCAAGCAAGACTAGAAACCAACACACATCATAGCAGAAAATTAACTAAATAATACAAATGAAGAATGAAAAATAGAATAAATTAAAAATAAAAGTAAAATAATAAATAAAACTTTCTTCTATAAAACATTTAAATATTAATAACTAAAATAAAACCTCTTACTAAAGGAGATCCTAAACATTTAACCAGACCAGAGCTACACAAACAAATACTTACTATACTCCGTTTATTCCGTTTCAACTCTGTGTGCAAATATGCTGAAATTATAAGTTGATTTTCTTGGCCAACAATATGCAGTAGGCCATATAAAAGAGCATCCACTATAGAGATCCCAGCACTAGAGAATGCACAACAGTGTTGATGCGACCTTCATCCTCTGATGTGCGTGTGAATTGACGTGTGTGATCTCTTGAGTAGGAGTTGTGGTGAACAAACCAATATGCAAATGAAATTTCCTGTGCTATTAGACTTTTCAAAATCCATAATCGTTCTACAGTCAGAAGTAAACTGCTATAAAGGGACAAAGTGTGCAAAATGCAGTTCATTCAATTAAAATAAATTTCATGGAATGGATTTAGATATATAGATTGTACATACAGTACATGTGCAAGCATATGCCATATCAATTACAAAGACAATTTTGTGAGTATGCGATAAATTGGAGCTTCTAATGTTTTCTTGGCACTGTGTTTTCTTGTGCACCTTTCATTATTTTAAGTGGTTGTTAAAAATAGTCTAACCACAACCTGAGGATAAGAGTTGCTCGATGTGAGTGTCAAAAAAGTACATTTGTGGTCGGAAACTTTGCGACTCGACAATCTTTCATCTCCTTTACCGTTCTTCAGTGATTCTGAAAATAATAGTACTATTTTGAAAGCAAAAGTAAAGCGGTTATAAACGTTTAGTATTTAAAGGGGGGAAAAATGCACAAACAGTCTTATTTTCCACGATCTAACTTTATTTAGTAATTGAGAATCAGTGGACAGTGACTTTGTCAGACACTATTTCATACTCGTATTCATGTCTGTGAAAGCTGTCATTCCATGTGTACATCAATTTATGTTTTGATTAAGAATAATTATGTTAAAAATGGTAAGGGAGTAAATATACAAAAGAAAAACATGATTTAAGTCATACTAAGTCCTTGCTACTTTTGTTTTGCATATTTAAAAGAGTGATGGCCTAATGTAAGTATTAGAGTAAAAGAAACAAATATTAAAATGAAAATAAAGAATGATATTCCACTTCATCCAAAGTCTTCAAAAGCATTTATCACCTAATAGCTGACGGCTTTTAGTATAACCTATCAAGAGTTTTTAATATAAATACACCAAAAGTCAGTTCTTAAACATTCATTACATTCATAGGATGAACAGAAAAGTCGATTCAATGACAGAACACGATTTAAAACACAGTTAAACAATATCACACAGTGTAGCAAGATAAGAGCACAGGAGAGGTCACAGGTCACACCATAAAACAAAAACTACAATTTTAATGCATATGTTTTTCATTTACGTGAGAGTGGAGCCATTTCAGTCTAACGATCAAAAATGAGGTGGAATGTAATGCTAACAAATAAAAAAAAGGGCAAAAAAAGCTTGGTGGAAGACCTTTCATGTGTAAATATATATTAGTCTTTTGCTTTAATGACTTAAAATTTTACTAGTGTATATTAACATGTATATATTCAATATGCATACCTTCAGTATGTCATACATTTCATTCAAGCCTCCCCTGCCTCACTATTAAAGGCTTTAGAAACACGTGGGAATCTGACACGAACAACAGGAGGTGAGGGGTGAAACGACAGACAGCAGACAGCAGATTCTGAGCCTCGGGCTTTAGCAGGACACCTCCATCGTTTGTGGCCTGGCCTGGTTGTCCAGGACTCCAGAGTTGGGCCCGTCCAGAGGGCTGTTCAGGTTGCGGTTGCGTGAGCCGTCCGTGGATGTGACACTGGACGAGGAGGATCGGGACCGAGACAGACGGGTCATGCCAGCCGCTGGTACTGTGAGATGAGAATGTGATTATTGCAGTCTTCAGTATAATCAGGGGCGGCAAGCAAAACGAAAGAACAAGCATCATGCAAGAGGAAACCAAACCGAGAATGTAATAATAGATAATCACAAGTTCGTGTCGAGTCTGCTTACACAGAGTATAAATGTGCACACAGAAGCATTTCTCACAAAATTTAGACCTACCAAACAAAAAGCAAAGACACATACATGCTTAACTAAAAAACAACACATACCTTTTGGAAAACATGTAAAATAAACTGCAAAAAATATTATTAATAATAAAAGAAAAAATGTAAAAAAAAATAAAAAAAATTATAAAGTCTAATATAAATTAAAAATAAAAGAAAAAAAGTAAAGCCAATAGCATTTAAAAGTAATATTTAAAAACTAAAACTTTTTAATGAAACTTAAAAAAATTAAGAAAGAAATAAAACAAGGTCTACATATCGTATAAAATGTCTGAAAATGCTGAAACTTTTTAGTAATTGTAGTGACAGACCGATATGTTGACTTGGCCATGTAACAGTGGTATTGTATCACTATATAGGCTAGTTTTAAAATCGAAAAACAGCTTCTTTAAATGTAAAATAGGCATATGTTTTTAAACTGAAATTGTGTTTAAACAAAAAATTATATTTTCAATAAAAATAAAAGTGTATCAGATATTTACCACCCAACTTTCTAGATATCTGCAAAGGCCACTGAAAAGCCCATATCGGTCGAGCACTAAATATTACCATGTCAAATATCTACATGCAAATATGTCTAAACACAATCACAGAGGTGAGCCGTGCAAGCATGTATACATCAGTCAAATCACATCCCGGGTACCTGATTCAGTGCTCAGATGGCTGAGCAAAACATGAGGAACTGTTTGCAAAAGTTGAAGGGAAACGGAGAGAAAAATAAGATCTCTGTACAGCACAGATTTTGGTATTTCATGGAAATGCTTTCAGTGAAAACAGGTCAGATACTGTTCAGATACGGACTGTGGTCAGGGACGTCTGTGTTTTAAAATGTAACCCTGCAAGTTATGACCTCAGCCCTACCAATGGCAGCTGTAATTCTTGCATGTGTCTACAGCTATGTTTTACTGGCTTCTCTGCAGGGTCTAAAAATTGCTAATCTTTTCCTGCCTTGACATTTAACCACCTGAGCCTCATGCTGCATTTATGGCTCTTCACCAATAGAGGGAATCAAGAAGCAAAAAACATGCTCTTACAGTGGGTACGGAAAGTATTCAGACCCCCTTAAAATTTTCACTCTTTGTTATATTGCAGCCATTTGCTAAAATCATTTAAGTTAATTTTTTTTCCTCATTAATGTACACACAGCACCCCATATTGACAGAAAAACACAGAATTGTTGACATTTTTGCAGATTTATTAAAAAAGAAAAACTGAAATATCACATGGTCCTAAGTATTCAGACCCTTTCCTGTGACACTCATATATTTAACTCAGGTGCCGTCCATTTCTTCTGATCATCCTTGAAATGGTTCTACACCTTCATTTGAGTCCAACTGTGTTTGATTATACTGATTGGACTTGATTAGGAAAACCACACACCTGTCTATATAAGACCTTACAGCTCACAGTGCATGTCAGAGCAAATGAGAATCATGAGGTCAAAGGAATTGCCTGAAGAGCTCAGAGACAGAATTGTGGCAAGGCACAGATCTGGTCAAGGTTACAAAAAAATTTCTGCTGCACTTAAGGTTCCTAAGAGCACGGTGGCCTCCATAATCCTTAAATGGAAGACGTTTGGGACGGCCAGAACCCTTCCTAGAGCTGGCCGTCCGGCCAAACTGAGCTATCGGGGGAGAAGAGCCTTGGTGAGAGAGGTAAAGAAGAACCCAAAGATCACTGTGGCTGAGCTCCAGAGATGCAGTCGGGAGATGGGAGAAAGTTGTAGAAAGTCAACCATCACTGCAGCCCTCCACCAGTCGGGGCTTTATGGCAGAGTGGCCCGACGGAAGCCTCTCCTCAGTGCAAGACACATGAAAGCCCGCATGGAGTTTGCTAAAAAAACACCTGAAGGACTCCAAGATGGTGAGAAATAAGATTCTCTGGTCTGATGAGACCAAGATAGAACTTTTTGGCCTTAATTCTAAGCGGTATGTGTGGAGAAAACCAGGCACCTGTCCAATACAGTCCCAACAGTGAAGCATGGTGGTGGCAGCATCATGCTGTGGGGGTGTTTTTCAGCTGCAGGGACAGGACGACTGGTTGCAATCGAGGGAAAGATGAATGCGGCCAAGTACAGGGATATCCTGGATGAAAACCTTCTCCAGAGTGCTCAGGACCTCAGACTGGAACTAAGGTTTACCTTCCAACAAGACAATGACCCTAAGCACACAGCTAAAATAACGAAGGAGTGGCTTCCCAACAACTCTGTGACTGTTCTTGAATGGCCCGGCCAGAGCCCTGACTTAAACCCAATTGAGCATCTCTGGAGAGACCTAAAAATGGCTGTCCACCAACGTTTACCGTCCAACCTGACAGAACTGGAGAGGATTTGCAAGGAGGAATGGCAGAGGATCCCCAAATCCATGTGTGAAAAACTTGTTGCATCTTTCCCAAAAAGACTCATGGCTGTATTAGATCAAAGGGGTGCTTCTACTAAATACTGAGCAATGGGTCTGAATACTTAGGACCATGTGATGTTTCAGTTTTTCTTTTTTAATAAATCTGCAAAGATGTCAACAATTCTGTGTTTTTCTGTCAATATGGGGTGCTGTGTGTACATTAATGAGGAAAAAAAATTAACTTAAATGATTTTAGCAAATGGCTGCAATATAACAAAAAGTGAAAAATTTAAGGGGGTCTGAATACTTTCCGTACCCACTGTATATATCCTCAGATGATTATGAATATTTTTGGCACCTAAGCTAATTAAAGAGGTCATATAAATGTCTATTTATTTTTCCCCTGAGATTCACAATGAAGTCCTAATTAGGTTCTTCATAACCTTTATCAAGCTTCACTCTAACTTTTAATTCTCTTTTCTTTGTCTGGGACCTCCAGATATGACTGTCGCGACCTAGTGGGGGTCATGATGAACTTTCAATATATATATATATATATATATATATATGTATACAGTATATATGGGGTGTTTCCTCCGAGGGGGCAAGGGAGGCAGTGCCTCCTCAAAATATTAGAGAAAAAAAAAATGTAGTACAAAATAAAACAATGCCAATATTACAAAATATAACATTAAAATGAATAAATCACTCATTTGAATAAATAATAAATCATACATTGTCCAACAGTGACACCAGCAGGTAAAGTTACACCGGGAGTCCGTGTCTCTCCCTCCTCCCCTGAGCCCATTGAGTTGTAACAGACCCCGTAAAGCATGCCGCGAGTTTGGTGGGGGGTAATTAAGAATGAATGGAGGGACGTCACGTGAGAGGACTCCGTGTCTGTGACCAATATTTACAGAGCTTTGATGACTGATGATCCAAAAAATGTTAAAATAGTTAACATTAACACAACTTACATATGTCCTCAATGACACAGAGGAATGTAAACTTCTGACCAATAAGAGGACAGTTTTGCTCACATGTGACTTGCATAAACACAGTCTGGTACACTTTGCAGTATTGCCTTGTGAAAGCGCACCGAACCAAGAAGAAAATGCAAAATTGTAACAAATTAAAGTCCCTGTTTTGGAACAAAGCAAACAATCTACAGGTCTGAAAAAGCCCTTGGATTCCTCATGGCATGACCTCTGAAAACTCTCTAGAGCTTTGATGGCATAATTCAAAAGCCTGTGATGAATGTTACAAGCATTATGCTCTTGAAAAGCAACCGTTTTGGTCTGACTTCTGACGTGATGTAAATTCCTGTCTGACTGGAACAAGGACTATACAACAGCGCAGAAATGAAACAGCAAGTATCTTTGGAGGGGGAGGTACAGGGTCAGAGAGAAAGTGACATATTTTCACACAGAGCGCTGGCAGCACATCGAGCACTTTACTGGAGCGCCAAAACCTGTCAACAAATATGTGAGGAGGGCTCATTCAGAGCGCATTGTGATGTCGCGCACGTCTGTAGTTTGAAAACTAATCAAAACACAGTTTGTGGGACGATTTGCTGAGTTGTGTGTGGTAAAAAGAAAGAAAGAAAGAGCGAACCAAAGACAGACTCCCTGAGCCGGATTTGTGTTAAAAAAGATGCCCATTAGTCATAGTGTGGTGCTGAATTGCTAATTAGCATAGCCTAGCATCTGAGAAACCCAGATAAACAGATGCATGTTTACGGAGAAAGCTGACCCAGATTGCACAGCAGATTAAACAAATATCTGAAGACAGATTCACAGGTTAAAAGAGTCAAACGTTGAGGTAAACTGATAAAAAATACTCACTGTATCCCATTCCCTGTACAAAGTATTTGAAGGCTTCAGCCAGCTTTCCAGGCTGTTGGGAGATTAGAGGTCATTTACACTGGTTTACACTTTCATATCACATTATGCATACGTTGGTAAAGATAACAGTAGGGGTGCAGGTGTTTAATATGGTGTTCAATATCAAGAAATAAAGAAGGAACAAGACTAACCTGAACAATCTGAGGCAGACCGCCACAGTCAGCCATCTAACAGAGAGAGAGACAATACAAATAATGTATAGTGAGAAAGAGATAGAAATAGTTAAATGCAGAAGTTAAAGATTCAGGGTTTTGCAAAATATCCATGTCATCTTACCTTCAGCAAAGTGGTCTTTGTTGGATTTAACCTAGAGTTGCATTCAACCTGCAATGTAAAATATTCAGCAGACTTAAAATAGTGAAGGGCAGAGCAACAAAAAAACAAAATGACCTTGAACTTAGAAACTTACCACAACCTCCACAGCAGGGGAAGTGTCTCCAACCACCAGAAGAGCAGGGCATCTGTTCAGGGACAGGCAGTGATCAAAAACAACACACCAAGATATATATATATAAATAAAATAAAATAAAATAAAATACATATAAAATAATAAATCTTACGTCAGTGTTTTCACTGTATTCTCATTGAGTCCGGCAACTGGCCTTTCGATTCCAAGGTCTTGACGCCTGTTATAAACAAACACCTAATTTAGAAGGTTTTTCAGCATAGGTAATAATCAATATATACATTTTTATAATGAAATGTCACTCACGCATTGTATGAGCCACAGAAGAGGGCCAGGTTGTCCTGGTTGATGTCCTGGGCAATGTGCAGGCGGTACGTCTGAATCAGTTCTTGGTTGTCAGTCAGCTCCTCCTAATTGATCAGAATAACAAAAGAAAAACATTGTGTTTAATGAGAAATAAAAGCCAGCTGGCTCTCACGGTGCTCACAAAGCATTATGGGATTGATTGATTGATGTAAAGTCAAAGGGGTTTACTCACAGTGCTGAAGTGATGAGCCATCACAATGTCCACAAGATTGCTAGTCCACCCAGTGAGCTGGAAGGAAATCAGAATAATATTGATGTGGTTAATAATACCATTAAATAAATCAATAAACCTTCAGCTATAGAATTATAGAATTGTAGAATCATCATCTGTTTGTTCAAGTTGTTTACTCACTTTAGAAGCAGCCCAGTCCATCCAGCCCTCAGCGCAGGGGTCCACATTGATCAAAACCAGCCCCTCCACCAGGGACGGCTGATTGAGCTGCAGACAGAGCAAAGGGTTTAGTCTTTAATGAGGATGACATGGGGAGAGGTTTAAAAATGCACGTGTAGTCACGGTAGAAGAAGAGCTTTTAGCAGCTGGACTCAAAGCATCTCCCTTCAGCACCCACTGCTGCTGCTGCCGTCTGTCACTGACATTAACCTTTCAGTGTGTCACACATATGCATAGAGGATGAGAGAGCAAGGCACAGGAAATGACACAGGACACTTAGCAATGAGTAAATGAGAAAAGAAAAGGGGTATATTATGGGTTGCCTTGCATAAAAAGAAACGCTGAATATATTAGGCTTGTGAGTGAGTCAGAGATATTTCGACTTTGATCAACAGCCTCAGATGCTTGAGGCTGCAGTGCATGCAGTATGATAACAGTCCTGCATTCACAGCCTCTGGGGGCAATGCAGTTTTGCGGCACTATTTTGATTCCGCTCTGAAAAGGGCAGGTGGGGATGATATAAAAATGTGATATAGCTGTTTGATATAGGCCATGTACACGCAGTTAACTATGCACCATTTTAGTGGTTTTATTGTTCACTAAAACTATAAAAAAATATATTTTTTGTGAAAAGATGAAAAACTTACACTAAAAAATGTACATAATAAATGTTGCATTTGTAACCTACTGAAATACAATAAGTTTGAATTAAGTATTAACAGTGAAATAAAAACAAATTAAGCAAAACAGAAATGTTTAAAAAACTAATAAAAATTATTATTATTATTATTATTGTTATTATTACATTAAAAACAAATTAATTGTTTGTTATAAATAAAGTTTTTTAAATATATTTATAAAGTTTTTTTAAGTAATTATTTAATTAAAAAAATATTTATTTATACTTTCAAAAATGTTATTAAAAATATTTGTAATGGGCTAGTGAAAATGTTGCAGGAAAAGTAAAATTTAAACTTGACCGGAGTCAGCAGAAAAAAAAAAAAAACTTTTTGTTGAGCCCTGCAGAGGTACCTAATTTGCAAACTGTAACTTTACAGTCACATTAAGTAGCTATTATTTCTTCTTAGCTAATGGTAAATGGGTTAAACTGTTGGCATCCATGTTCCTTGTTTACAACAGAGACGCCAAAATGTTGCTATGGTTTTGGCGATGGGTTTTTGGAGGGAATTCGGTATTCTGTAAACACACAGAATGCTAATTTATGGGATTCAGTCCCGTTAAAAAAGAAAGAAAGAATGAGTGAGACAGACACAGAGAGATGCAAAGTCAATGGTTTAAGACAACAAAATTAAAGTTATGCAAAATGAAAAGCTGAAAAATGTCAGAGAACTCACAGCAAAGCGGGTTAAGATGTATGCTCCTGCTCCCACACCAATGCCAATCACGCTGTTCACCCTGCAAACGGAAACACAACCACATCCTATATCACTTTCAACAACTGCAGTATTTCGTCATAGAAAAACTGTAATTCACTCAATCCATGACAAACTGCCATTGTGTGCAGCTCTGCCAGGCTGAGTCTTACAGATGCAGTGATGTCCCGTTCTGTCCTGAACACCACGGGTTCACAGACAGACCTCACTGATTGATGGTGTAGACTAGAGTGTAATTTAAATTACTAATGGACTGCCTTGACTTTGTTACTCACTTTAGCTGAGTCAGGACTGAGGGCAACATCTCTGCCAGCTGATCCATGGTGGGGTACTGGTAGCTGAAGATCAACAGATATCAAATATCAAACATATATCACAGCATTTAGACTATCCCATGAGGCCACGGGAGTGGATTTGTGAATGGCAGTAAAGTGATACAACTGATGCTGGTAGGTCACATGACAATGACATCATGGAGACTGTGGTACATCCTGATTGCATTCATAGCACACACATTTATACTATATAGTACTTTTTAACAGTGGCAAAGTAATGACTTATCCAAAAGAAGCACGAGTATGCGATTTCACTCACCCTGTGGGAAAGGGGGGTGCTCCCTCCTGCTGGCCAGGGGCGTCCACGTGCACAACGGCAAAGTGCTGAGTGATCTCCATCATGTCCTCAAAGTTGAACAGTGTGTTGAAGCAGGACTTGTCTGAAAACCGACCAAACACCGTCACCATCATCATACTCAAGTATAAAATTGATCTGTTATTTCATTTTTTCACATACGGTTGAGGCCGATGTCATGATAGGTCAGAATGACAGGACGGTTGCCTTTTATGCTTCCTCTCATGGTCACATGGAGCACACCGTGGGGCGTCTCAATGTCATGCTCCTGGAACAAAGAACAACAGTTCAAGTACACAAATATAGACAATAAAATCTCTCCACAAAACCTCCTCAAGATGCCAGAAATGCTTGAGGATTTACTATGCTACTTAGTGAATGAAATGTTGGTGCTGCTGCTTTCAGGAAGCATGTATTTGTGTAGTAAGTGATATCTCCCATGAGGAGACTCACGCAGATGGCTGCGGGATCAATAGAAAGATCTAGGGAAGGCCAAGCAGCTGCACAGAGTCACGATTCAGTTCCACCACACATCAGTGAGTATGTGCTTTACAAGATGGTTAATATAAAGAATCCCTGGGCATTCAATTAACAATTAAAGATTAGTGAAATCATCATTATTAATATTCATTGCCTAGATTAATACCATTGGCTTTATGTAAGTCATCTAAATCCAGAGCTCTGATGCTCTAATATAAATATCCATAAATGTTGAAAGGATGAACCATGGACTTGTTATACTTTAATTTCACTCCAGTCATGACCATCTCAATCTGTTCAGGAAGAAATCCAAAATCCATTATACATCCTTCCAACAGCCCAATTAGTGCAGCAATATTGTAGTTTTCTATCCTGCCATTAAGTATAAAAGCAAACATACATACTCTCTACACTACCATTCAAAAGTTTGAGCTCAGTAAAAATTTGGTTTAAAAAAAGAAATGCAAGGATGCATTAAATTGACCAAAAGAGACAATTCTGACATTTATAATGCTACAAAATATTCTATTTTAAATAAATGCTGTTTGTCTAACCTTTCTGTTCATCAAAGAATCCCATAAAAATAATCACCATTTCAACAAAAATATTAAGCTGCACAACTGTTTTGTTTTTTTATCATTGATAATAATAAGAAAAGTTACCTGAGCACCAAACCAGCATATTAGAATGATTTCTGAAGGATCATGTGACTTGACTGTAGTAATGGCTGCTGAAAATTCAGCTTTGCCATCACAGGAATACATTATTATATATACTGTATATATATATTATATATATATATATATATATATATAGAAAACAGTTATTTCAAATTGTATGCAGCCTTGGTGAACCTAAGATTCATTAAGAACATTAAAAATCTTACTGACACCAAACTTTTAAAAATGGTAATGTCTGTGACAAGATGACCTCTAAACAGAAATACATCCTCTGATAAAATCAACAATGCTATTGAAGTAGATAGCGTCCGGATGCGTCTGGAATCATCACAGGGAGTGGCTGCAGAACTGTGGAGAGGTACAATACCATCATCCTGACCGTATGACTTTGCAGAACTGTAACAGACTGCAGCCCTCGTGAGAGATACAGAGAGTGCTTTTCTGCTTTTCAATTCCTGGGCCTTGTGTTGAGGGAAGCCAACTACAGTCTTGGTGGTCCTGGGTGGAGTGTCATGTTCAGTGATGTATATACTGACATCACAAAAGGTTGGAGTGTGTATAAAAATATATATAGACATGTAAGGGAGCACTTGTGTGTAAGAGAGAATTGTGCGCATCACAGCTTCTTCTGCATCAATAATAGAATGAGTCACAGCAGAGGGGCACACAAGGAGTCCTGAGATTAGAAAAATTTGCCTCTGTTCTGAAGCTCTTTATGTGAATAAGAGTCACATAATTGTGAAAGGCTATTCTTTGATAATATGGGCCTCTCATATGTTAAATTTGGCATGAAATGGAAATTCATCTCGTTTTGAAATGCATGTTAGAGATCTTTTTGTTAACAATTAATCCAAGCATATGTTTCATTTAAAAAAATTATATATTTTTTTAATTAAGAAGTCAAAACTGGATCTTCTGGTGAAAAGGGCAGACTTCTCGATGTAAACCGGACGTCATTTAATCATTTAGTCCGGTTAAACTCCGCACCTTTCTTAATGTCTGCAAGTTTGCATTCAGTTCAATAAAGAATATAGAACGTATATCTGATTCACTGATATATTAGTAACTATATGGAAGAAAATCTCTGTTGCTACTTCCGTTTCATCACAACTTTAACATTGACAAAATTTAGATATATACGTAAAATGAACGGTCCTTCTCTTACAAGAAGACAAACCAAAAATACTGATGACTCATCCTGCACTGCACAGATTTTGACCAATCAAATGCTATCTGGAGAGTGTCACACCTCTTATTACCACCTGCAACTGATTAGCAAGTAGCAAATTAAATCAATATCTCTGATATAACTAAAACTTGGCATTCATTAAATATGTCCCATTCAGACTTCAATGCTTCAATACCAAATACATCAATATGGGAAAATAAAACTGTGTCAAATTATTTTATGTTCTTTAATATAATACTTGCATCTCTGTTGTAGCGTCTGCGTAGAATCATGCATGATCTTTGGGGCTCAGACTAATCTTGGCTCAGAAACCCTCTTCGTTTGAGACGACACATTTCCAAGACTCAAGATTTTCCTCTTGAGTTCAGATTTTCCGGCAGTTTTTATCTTCAAGTAACTGCGATTCGCGGTGGACTTTTCCTATCTTCAGAAGACCCAGAAGTAAACTTCCAGCTGACATTTTCTTTATTTAGACTATAATTAATCAGTTATAATTGTATCTGGTATATGCGTGTGTTGTTTGTATGTTTCCCTATTGTATTAGCCTAGTTACAACTCTTTTTTTGTATTAGTTAGACTCTCAATGCTTATATTCAGGTATAGGAGTGTATCTCTGCTTTAAGATCTTCTAGATGTTTCGTTCTTGGTATCAAAATGATCAGCTCTTTATTCCTCAAACAATGATCTACACTATGTGATCGTGAAATGCATCTTACTATTTGTAGCATTCCCTTTTGAGCTGATTTACTACACTGTACAGGAAAAGATACAAATGGGCAGTTTTTTCATAATTGAGTCTGGCATGCTTACTGAATGAATGACTGACTGCGACTTTAAAAATGGTTGCTTTGGAACAAATCCGAACATTTTCAGCTCTTGAGGACATGAATGATCAAGGACAGAGAGTGGGAGAGTCTGAAATCTAACGTTTAAAAAAAAGTATCTTCTGTTCGCTCTGCCAAACACACTCTCAATCTTCTAGACACACGCACATTTACACTCTGCATGTGGGTCTAGAAAGTGTGGGAGAGTCTGGAAAGAGGAGCAGAATAGGAATGAGCCTGAAAAAAGAAGACTAATTCAAAGGGACTAACAGTGATGGGTCATCATGATCCCTGACTAGGTCAACAATCGGCTGTAGAAGCTGATCTAAACTCTAAAACATACTCATTGCAAACCATAAATGCCCTAAAATATGATCTGATATCAAATGCTTGCATCTTTCTCTCTGTGCTCTTCAAAAGAAAAAAATCAGACTAGGGAGCACTGCAATATCTACAACCTGCTTGTCACAATCAAAATATGCTGATCAACCAGCATAGTCTTGGTGAAAACCAAAGACATGGCTGGTTTGGCTAGTAAAGAAGCCTGGCCTTTTCAACTGGGTAAAGATGTTTCTTATACCCAAACAGTGCTATAACAACCGCTAACATTGAAGGGGACAACTTTTGCCCAATATTCAAATTATTATTGGACAAATATGGGTTTCTAAACGGTTGATTCTTAAATAATTTCAACAAGTACCCTCATATCCTGAATATATGGTTACATCCTTGTCTGCAGACATTCAAACATGGGGAAAGGACAATCAAAGCAGTTTTCTCTTGAGAAACAGAGGCTAAGCCAAGGTGAATGAATGAATACAAGCCAACAGTCTCAGCCTTTGCCCCCAGCCCCGCTCCCGCTTCCTAGCTAGCGTCAATCACACATTACACAGCACAAACTTGATGGCAGATCACTATTATACATGCGCACACACACACACACACACAGATGCTAATACACAACATCCATACTAGAAACACACACAGTATATACTCACTACCACACCCTGCCAGTTACGCTTGGGTTTTTAAGTGCTCCAAATGTCCTTGATTTGCTTGACCTATTAGACCGCTTGATGATCATTGGGATTTGTGCCATATTTGAAAGCCTGACAATTCCTTGTGTTCACCAATATATCATTTTAGTGTACATCCTGTACAATTGAAGCTCCTGAACTGAAGACCTTTGTAACTAACAGTTTAGTCCCAGACTGGTTTAATCTGTGGTAGGTAAACAAGCCGAGAGGTGCATGACTCGCATGACTAATGCATGAAAACACATCCCTCATTGAAAAGAATCACATATACTGGCTCACACATCAACCATGACACGCATGCACATGCAAGAATATCAACACTCTGAAATCAGGAGTCAGGAATCAGTCTCGGCTTTCAGTTGTAGCGGTCTCGCTTACACACACACACACACACACACTCACCACTGCATCTCCAGTGCATGCATTCTGCTCCACATCCAGAACGGTTGACATGTTTCCACACACGAGACAGTGACAGCTTCAGAGAAGAGACAGGAAGAGATGGGAGGATCCACGAGAGAAACACAGAGTGGCTGAAGGAGGGATGGAGGAGAACGGACAGGGAGAGCAGTAGCTAGGCAGAGATCCAAGAGGGAGGGGAGACAGAAGAGGAGAGAGAGGGAGAGTGAGATAAATGGAGAGGAGGTATGTTTTCAGAGAGAGAGAGAGAGAGAGATGGTTGAGATGCAGATAGTGAGGAGGAGAAAGAAGTGACTGCGGTTTGCACTGGGGAGGCAGTGCTTGCTCATGCATACGGCAGCACTGAAAGAGCCCCGCTCTGATTGGACGAGAGGGAGTCAGGTGGGCGGGAGGTGGCAGGAGCAGGGATGAGAGGGGTGGGGCAGACATAGAGAGGGCGAGGAAGGAATGATGCTCTCCACTGCACTTTATTATTTGTTTTTGGGTGGGGTCAACCAGTTCACTTCTCAGATTCAGCAAGAGAAGAGATGCAGAGAGATTTGACCTTGCGACTCAATTGATTTGGACTAAACCTATTGATTAATGATTGATGATTATTGATTATATTAATTCTATTTAGTCATAGTAGTATTTCTCAACTGGTTTCCCCTTAGGAGGACATATCTGATTTTATCAAGTGGGGGCAAACAATGAAGACAACAAAAACAACTGATTATTATAACTATACAAAATGTCCTTACAATTTATTAATATTTCTTTTACCTTTGCATATGGTCATTTTCAAGATTTTCCAGGATGTCAGTGTTGGAATAAAATTAATTCAACTAATTTCTACCAAATGACAAATTAACTTGTGGCAAAATACCTTACAGTTTGATTGGACATAATTATTATTTTTTTTTTTACATCAAACATATTATATTCAAAATTATATAAGAATAATAACAATACACATATAAAAATGTATAAATAAATGTGTAAATATTCAAAATAAAAATTCTTAAGTTTGCACCTAGAAGTGAGCTAAATGTCAAAACTTTCTAACGGGGACATCTTCAATTGTAAGAAGAGTACAAAAATAAAGTAAACAAGTTTTCTGTTAGGGTTATGTTATATATTTTAACTAGATATATTTAAAAAATGTCTAAGGAACGTCCCTGTTTAGATAGCTAAGCAAACATGTGTGTGCACATACATAAGCACATACACCAAGTATTGAAATATACATATAAATGTAATCCATGTACACCTGTGACACATTTATAGATTGTGACTCACCAGTTGTAAATCACTGATTTACAATACACCAGTCAAATGAGCTATCAAATCAGTGTATCAACAAGAACTAAACCTATCATCACTTTCCTTGGATTTACAGTAATGTTTATTTCTTCATTTTCTACCACTGCAGTAAATAACCACAGTTGCAGAAGAACAGTCTGCATGTCTGTGACCCAGCAGAGGTGCAGTGTGATATCATCTGCTCAATCTCTCTATAGCTCTTGGTCTCTGATAGGTTATTGATCTGCCTTGCTTCCATTTATCAGTAGATGAGGCTGAAACATTGTTTTTCATTCAGTAAGCCTCTTTGTCGTTCCTCAGGGGCCACCATAGACAAACACAATCTGAGAAGCACACAACTGGAGCTGGCAAAGGAATTCAGCATTTGTGGATTGGAATACAACACTGTGTTTATCAAGGTATGTAGAGTGTTTTGTATTTATGTATCAGGAGATCAGCTAAAATGCCTTATTCAGATAACTTATACTGCATAATGCAACAGACAGCACAAAATATATAATCTGTTCTTGCTATCGATTTCAAATAAAATATCATACAGCAAAAGTACCCAAAGGTTTAGAAGTAACATGGTTTTATTACTTATTGATGGACCTGCAGCTTCAGTAATAAATCAGATTGTGTTAGTCACTCTCTCCATCTGAGCGAGCAGGAGCGTGCCGTACCAGAGTGACCTTCAGGCAAGCATGCACAGACCAGAGGGCAAAACGAACAGACACAGCTCCTGAAGGCCTGTCAAGACTGACTACCAAGAAACTTAAGAATCAACAATATAATATTTATAATATAAACAAATCGGACAAAGGGAGAGAGGTCAATATGATTGTAGGCATTTGTGTTACATTTTTACATCACTATTTAATGGCGGAGACTGAGAGAAGGTCACCAAGAACTGGGGATCAGAGATTAAATCATGCTCTAAATAAATCTTTTCTCCTGGGAAGTGGTTTGTTGCTATTTTATATGATTTTGATTGTTATCTAGTAAGTTAATGAGACTGTATTGGAGTCAAGGATATGGCTTTGCTTACTCTGAGCCTCTGATGCCCTCTATGGGATGAAGTTGTCTCTGAATAATGATGAACCGGTCGTGATGACTTGCAGTATTCACACAGATGCTTTAGCTATTACTTTTGGCTAAATGCTTGATGAAAAACAGGGTCTCCAACTGGGGTCTTAAATATAAAAAATACACACACACATACAGTGCTTAACAAATGTATTAGACAACCACCCAATGCAAGGTTTGTGCCACAGCTGACCTAAACTAACAGTACTGGCGATTACTAAAATCATTTTCTATGTTTCTGTAATGGTTAATCCACACCAGTATGTGTAAGTTCTTTAGTCACAGTAGCACTTCTAATGCTAAAATATAATTATTGTAGGGATTTAATAGATTTGAAGATAGATTGCACAAAAGTTTAATCAAAAGCATGTCTTTGGGAACAACTAGAAACTACTGTATTTGGAAGTCAATAACAACAGAGACAAGTACATAAAGTACATAAAAACAATGCCAGCAAGAATGCAAGCTGTTATCAAGGCCAAACAAAATAATTTTTTTTTTTCATTATTATGTGTGAATAAAGACTATTTAGATGTTTCAGTTTTTTAATTGCCAAATAAATGACAATACAATTTTTAGTTTTAAACAAGTCTTTGACAGATTCTTAAAATCTTTCGTTTCCTCTATTTATGACAGGTGGGTTAATAAATTTGTTAGCACTGTACACACACACACACGCACATACATATATATATATATATATATATATATCAAGCGGCAACCTCCCGCTCTCTCTCGTGAAACCAACACGGAAGTGACTAAAACTGCAATTCATCGACTGGCCGCTAGAGGCTGGCTCCAAAAGGAAGTCAGTCCCATAGACTCCCCATGTTAAAATGCCCAACTTTACAGC